>NW_016910498.1:131356-164996 GCF_001483705.2 Eufriesea mexicana
TCACTGGAGACCCTTCACGAATATTTAAATTAGTCCTGTTGTATCAGTGGTAGTGAAATTGTTGAAATGTTCTTGAGAAAGAATTATTGCAAATGTATTATATTTCTATATAATATCATTTTATATATATTGCATCGTTAAATGTAGACAGAAATTTGAACTATTTTTAGCGAGACATTTATTTTCCCTTCATTGTTTATAAAGACTTTAAATCGTATAGGAGTCATACAGTTTTCCTCAGAAGAGTCTTTTATTCTTAAAATACTAAGAACTAGAATTTCCTTATTTTCGACAGTAATTTATATACAAAGTATATGCACAATTTTAATCAGATTTTAACCAGATATTTTATTTTTTATTACAGTTCTGAATGTTGCTGGAGGTAAAGCCCCCATGCAATCGAGCAGCACTGAGGGTGGAATTCCGCAACGTGCTGTCGATGGAAGTAGTGGACAGATTTACACCCCTCAAACTTGCACCCTTACAAGACCAGAGCACAGGCCATGGTGGTACGTGAACTTGCTTGAACCCTACATGGTGCAACTCGTACGACTCGACTTTGGTAAACCATGTTGTGGTAAGTGATATCCAAATTATTTTCTTGTTAATATTTATTTATTTATAACAATTTAATTAACGAATAATAATCTTTTATTTAATGGAGATTATTTATTTCGTGTCGTGAAAGTACTGTAGAAATAAGAATTTATTTTTGTGAATTTAATTAACTGTATTATTATATCTAGCGTTTTAATTAATTTTTTTTTTTTGTTAACTTTTTCAATAATTTTCTTGTTTATAAAACTACTGAACTGCAGTACTACACTATTACTATAATAATTTTAGTCAGATACGTAATGTAAATTCAACGAAAAACAATTTCAGTCGAATTTAATTTTTATTTCTTAATAATAAGTAGTAGGATGTCTATAAAATGTTTATAGAATCTCAAAGAATGTCTGTGATATTATAGGTATTATTCATTCGTATCTGTCAAGATGTCAAGGTCATCTTTTATTGTCAATACATAAATAAGAGATTCTCGTTGACGCAATCAATTCTATTCTTGATCGTGATAATACTCATTGACAGTGATGCGTCTCATATTTGAGTGAGAAGTTTATCTTCTACGTGATTCTTTTTACTATAAGAATCCATGCAGAATTGCCTAAACTTTCAAAAACTTAAAACTTTCCTATCTTGCATCAATGAAAATTCAAATTCTTATATCTTAATACGAATGATATAATATTTAAAAAAAGAAAGAAATTTAATTACATAATTTATTTTACTCTAACATAATTCAGTATGAAACGTAATTAGAAATATAATTTTTCTTACAAATTCCATGGAATTAAATTGTAAAATTATAATAAAAATACTACCATAACTATTATAAATTTATTATAATCTCTTAAATATAGTGAACCTACAAATTTTTCAATTACTCTAAATTATTCTTTAGTATCATTCTTGTTAAAGGAATTTATCAACCTAATAAGAATTATCTATGGATTACTCGATAATTACCAAACTTCTGATTATTTCTTATACTTCGTCATTCGATCTCATAGACAATATAACTTTTACTTAATATGCCAATTATCGTATTAATTTTAAAATCATAAATCTCTAGTATATACTCAAGAATATAGTATACATAAATAATAATAATAATTAAAAGCACACAATGAAAAGAAATAGAGACACACAATTTCTATCTCGATAAAAATCAACAATAATTTCTGCTTGTGAAATGCTTCTAACAAACACTTACAAAAACCAACTTCTAACTTACTTAATAGTTTCAGTTTCTAAAGTACCAATTTTACACAAAAAAGTTCGCTTCCTCCAAAATGATAAGTATCCCTTTTTCTAAATGAAATTGGAGCGCGATGAAGTTTAAAAAAAGACTCGAAGAGCGTATCAAGATCGAGGCTAAAACTCGATGATGGATCGCCGGTGAAACTGGTCAGAAGGCGTAAAGAGTCCGAGTTTACCGCGATTCGCTGGACATAGTTTAATTCTCCTAATACGATGGAACGCCACTTTCATTTCAATGACGCGGTCGCCGGCTTTCTATCGATAAACCGACAGCGTCAATTACGTGGTAATAACGGCGCTTTGTGGGCGAAAATTTTCGCGATCCGATGCTCTGAGAGGTGAACGTAATAACGAACAAGGCGAGCATGAAATGCACCGTTAGCGTAAACGCCGGATCGACACTTTCATTCATGCCTGCTGTAGATTTTATCTATTGCTACAATTCCCAGGCTATTGTGTTGCTTGTTCCAGACGTAATGATCGATCGTGGAATTGATGAATATTGCAGAATATTGTATAGGAAATGGAATTGAAGTGGCATAAATATGTTGTTACGAGTGTTATTCGTTGAACATTATTGTTCTATTAAGGAAGTAATTTTCATATAAAATCGTCGATTTCACTGTGGGACATCTATTACTACTGTTTCGGGACATTTTGAAAATGAGAAAATGTGATAGAGATTATGGGTGTTAATTGTTACTATTTTGAATGAAATGTAATTTTTCAAAATAGAGAAATATGATTAGAACAACGAGCGTTGGTATTTATTGCTTTAGTCTTATTTTAATTTATATATATTTTCATTTAAAAAAAATGAAATTAAATCAATAAAAATAAATAAACTTACGAATATTATGCATAAATTTGTTGTGAATCAGTCTGATAGAAATCATAATAACATTAAGCTCCTCATTTCTTAATTTTTTTATTTTAATTCAGATAGCTTTTAAAATCGATTTATAAATTTAATTTATTTATCATTTGTAACTATATTAAAAATTATTTTACACACTTATTACTGTACTATATTTGTGATTTGTGAAGAATCGTAGTATTTTTTTGCCAGAAGTAAAAATGACACCTTAAAAATAAAAATTCCCTTGAAAAAGCATCATAGTATATCGTACCAATTCGTTTTATTACAACATAAAAACGTTAATTTCATTTCGTATTCCTGTCTTTTTGCTACCATTGTGTCTGTAAGATCATGTCCATTATAACTCGGAGGCGCGTTATAAAAATCGTCATTACGAGCCATTGTAAAGGGAAATTAGAGTCATTCAGGGCGAGAAGAACTTACTAATTTCACCCTACAAACAGTAAAAAAAGCTATAGCGAGTGTTAAAAATAAAATTGTCAATTGTTCCTATAATTTACAATTACACCAATCGGTGCATGCATGTGCATGAAGAGCAATTGGACAAAAGAGTGGCATCGATTTCTAGCAATCAAAAGTGAAAAGACTCTCACTATCGTACTGGAAAGTTTCTAGAAGTTTTCGCGTGCCAATAATGCTCATGGTCAATAATAAAGTAAAAGAAAAAGAAAAAATAAGAAAAATATGACGTGCGGATTTACAAGCAGATTTTATGAGCCATTTAAAAGACGCGATATTATTTTACGTTTCGGTCGCTACCATTAATCACATCGACACACTTTTTAGATAGAAAGTATCGACTAATTACCATTAAATAAGTATTTCTATATCTTAGTGTAGTACTTCGACTTTATTAAAGACCGTGAACAAATTATTTTGGTCTTTGAATTTCTATATTTCTAAATGTGTATTATTTTAAGCAATTAGGTTAGGGATGTTTAAATTTGTTTGTTATATGTTTGATTGTTTAATTTTTGTTTCAAGCTTCTTTTTAATTTTAATAGAAATCTCGAGAAAGTATATCTGAGAATTTTAACTGACAATGAGACAAAAATTAAAAAACGGTATATGGGATTATTGTGTTTAGTTAACTTTAATGTAATAAAACTTTTAATGTAATTTACATTTTTTCATCGTAAATTTACCATAATAAGAAACAGAATTTATTTATGACATTAAATAATTTATAATTAATTATAATAGTTAAACAATTTAAATGTTTTCAAATTAATTTTAGTTGAGTTAATTCTATGAATATTTAATATTGTTCTTATTTATAACACAAAAAAGAATTAATGTCGAATTTAACAAATACATAAAAAATGATATTGATCCAAGTCAAATTAAGCATCGAATTTCTAAATTTTCCACTTATTTAATTTTCATTCTTATTTATTTCCACTTCGTTAGACCATTATTATTATTAATATCTACATATATCAGCGTGAAAAGAATTGATGAAAAATTAATATCAAATTTTTAAATTTCAGCAAGAAACATAATATTATTCTACAACAAATGAATCATCGAATTAAAACTTCTAATTCTTATCTTCCATCAACTTCATCTCGTTATTCATTTCAACTTCATGAAACTATCATTTATATCATTATCAAAGCAGGTCGTTGCAACTCTCTTTAAGTTATTATACTTCACTCACTCATCACTTACCATGCTTTACAATGATCATCCACTAAATTACTCGCGAATTTTCCTTGCGATATTGCTGGAAATTTCCTTTGCAACGAGTCATTATATTTTTACGATTTTACTTATCCCTACCTTCCTGCACAAGTTCCGCAATTCTTTCGCGGCCAGGAGTAGATTTGCTTATACTTAAATCTAACGGCAGTCGATATAACCGATCAAACAAGGGAAAACTTTCACCGTTAAACGAAATGCCCGATAATGGCGTCGGACGTGCCGTTTACGCGGAAATAAAGAGTGAGAGTACTCTGTTATTCTTGGAAAGAACTCGCTGCTCTCTTCCTCAAAATATAGAATTTTCATCCTTTCACGAAGCAACAGCCCGTGCATTGGAAGTGTTGCATTGTATAATAACGCATCAAAGATATCTTATCAACGATTAAACGTGATTTATTAAATTCTTGGAAATTTTTTACTTTCTTCCCTCGAGGCAACACCACGATACTTCTTTGTATTCGTGTTTAGATATTTATTAATTCCATCTTGGAAGTATAAATATATTCTATTCTTGTTTAATTACATAATATATTGACATTAAATGGTCTATAACGCATAGCCAAATATATTATACAAAAATGGTAAAAATTGAAAAGATATGATGAAGAGAAATAGATATATATGATATTACCTTCATCCGAGTAAATTTCATAATTAATATTTATGTTAATAATTATATTAATAATATTCATAATTAATATATAAAAATCAATATTAATATTTTCACTAATAAATAAAATATTTGGATAAATAGCAGAAATAGAGTATTTGAAATCAGACATTTTGGTTCCTTGACAGTATTAATATTCAAAGAAGAATGTTAAATCAAAATTTTTTTGTAGGTTATCGATAATGAAATACAAAATTCTAGATAACTAGGAAGACATTGCAATTTTCTTTAAGAATACAGTAGCGTAAGAATTAATTTAATAAAAGCATCTCACATGCTGCTTGCATTTATTATGAGCAACATTAATTCAGCAGGTGCTCTGTTGCATTACCAATAATCAATAGCTTATTGCTTGAGTAATTCGTATTCTTACATAATCGTGAGCGTCACTTTCTTTCCATCGTGTTTGTAATTAATTTATAAAATAAGTATTCAAATTCAAGGGAAACGAGAACTCCTTATAATTTCGATTTCAATGTAGTTATTTCGTTACTTCCTTCAGCAATTCAATTCAATTTAATACTTATCTATATCTAAACACTTGCTAGCATCTGATAAAACTTAATTTAATTACAATCAATTAATGAAATATAATGAATATAATAGAATATTACTATATGATTAAATAAATTTTTATAATATTACAAAACCAGAATCGGCAGTCATAATTATCGAATTTTTCATTCTCATAATTCAGAAAATCATAAACTATGAGTTAGAGATTCTTTTAAATCCATAAAAGAATCATCATTAATTAATAATAATTGTTAATAATCATCATTAAATTATTCCTTACAAAAAAATCAATTCTTTATGTAATAATTCTCTATAAAGAATTATTATCAACAATGATATTACACTTCAGTACATTGTCGACACTCTAACAATTTGCAATTTATCGTTTAATTTGTTTTCTACTCTCATACGATTTCACAAATATTTCTAATTTTTTTCTTTTCCAACTAAAATTGTTAGTTTCAACAAGTATCACACTGCAGAAATATTATATACATCAGAGCCTGCAGTCAATCGAAAAATTCTCTCGCTATATAGAGTTAATAAATAACCGAAATTTGTAACCTGTCGATCACACGAAAAAAGCAATAAATTAAATCTGAAATACTAATTTTAATACCGCTTCGTTATTGTACAGCTCGTATTGAAATCAGTGTCCCGGATACTTACGATCGCCAGTGTATAGATCGCTAACGAGCATCCATCACACGATCTTCATCCATCAAGATCCAACCCGATTATACTTTCGTTATGTTTCTGTTATGCATGCAAAAGTTGCGTGTTGCCCTAACGGATAGCAACCCGGTTCTAACAGCGTTCCTCTTCGACCGATCTTCGGTCACGATTCAGCTAACACTTGTACGTGACGATAATCTTCGCGTTTCGCCTGTGAACGCGCTGTGCTCCGTAATTAAATTGACTGATATTTTACAAGAAGGGGCAACTTTCACGTGGCTTCTACCGATAAGAAGCTGTTAGCAGAGCATTTTAATTACGAACGAGATCGGTTATCGTTTGCTAGTGCTGGCGCGTTTGCAGACTCGCGTTTCCGGTAAAACGGAAGGGAACACGATGGCATATGTAACTCATCAGGGATTGTGTGTGTTCTTGCATCGATAAACATGGAACTAACGACTTCCTTGACGATAGACGCAAGCTGAAGAAAACCGATTCGTTTTTGGGATAAAAAGCGACTCGTTGCACCTAAGGGAAAATAAGAAAAGCGAAGTTGCATGAAGGAGTGCACGAGTTTTTGCGCCGGAGAAGGTGAAACGGATGACTTCTCTGACTTCCTTGCTTCGGAAAAGAGAAATTTAATCTCGAGCTGAACGTCATGAAGATTAAAAGTTTCTGCATTTATTGTTTTACGGCGTGCATATTCAATTCTAGAATTATTGACCTGAAACGTATATTATTATACGAGCCCTATACGGGCCAATGAAATTAGATTCAGTTTTCGAGTTTCTTTTTTAACTTTAGTACCAAAGTAAAATTAATTGATTGGTGATTTTTATATTTAAAAATTGGTAATCTTTAAAATCTGGATGTGACAGATGAAACAGGCTATATATAAATCTCAGTACAGATAGAATGAAAAGAGAAATGAACAGGATATCCCATTTAAGTTGACGCAGTGATTTAAAAAATATAAGCTGTCATGTGTTTTTTACTATTTTAGTTTATCTTTTAATAGCATTTAGTATTTTTGTATCTTCCAGTACAAAATTCTAAATAACAGATTGTTTTCTTGAAACCACTCTACATATTGAAAAATTGATTATGGTATATTATAGTATTAGGATAAAATATATTATATAAAATCTGAAGTCAAATAATAAAAGAGGAGTGCAGAATTTTTAATCAAAATCTTAAAATTTCGGTCATTTAAGGTAGATAGACTAAATAGATTCAGTATTAAAATAAATTTCTACTTTTTGCTTTATGGAATTGATCGATTTGATTAACGAATGACTCATATACAAGTACTGTACATAGATAATTATAATTATAATGTTATAACAAAAATAAATTATTACATATAACTATATCTCAATAAATTTATATGTCAATATTACAGAAAATGTCTACATGTTTCCAATAATAAACTTTTATATATTTCCTAAAAATAAAAATCTAAAATTTGATATCTTGACAAATTTAATAGTTGTAGTACCAAAAATCCAGAATCACGGAAATTTGGATATTTATGAAAAGTAGAACCGCGGAAATTAAATTGTAAGTGATTGTGTGTGTTATTTTGATATTAACGAACGCAAAACAAATTACTTCCTCGATAGTAAAATTGAATTGCCTGGGAAAAGATGAATTCAATTGGAACAAGACGTTAACTTAATTGGATAGTAAGTAATTTACCTAATAATGAGTATCAGGTAAAACCAGAACTGTTCGTTTTCTAATAATCCATTATTGTTTTATCATTAAAATTCCGTGGAGTTCATTGCCGAATATGGAGGTCTACGTTTAGAAATATGTCGGAAAATTTTTATAGAAAATGTCAAAGATAGGTATTTTTAATTCGTTAATGATATATTTTATTTTATAAATAGTTCATTTATATTTTTAAGAAAATTTGTTTGTAACAATTTATTGGACACAGTGCGTGTGTATTTAGTGCAGTGTTTTACTTCATTATTATAAATAAAAGATATTTTAGCTGGAGAAGCGTTTCACTCTATATAGTAACGTTTGATTTGTACATGTTATACGTACTTCTCCTTCCAAAGAAACATGAAAGGTTTAAGCTGCAAGAAGTTTTGACTCGATTAAGTCTGTGATTTAAGTTGCATTTTTCTTATTAACCGGCTGCAAGAACACTTTCTCAGAGAAGTAAAACGGTTTCGAATGATATTAACGGAATTTGGGTTAGGTTATACTATTTATTACATTTTCACCTATTTCTTAATTTTTTAAATAAAAACTTTCTTGAAATATTTGAAAATGACCATTTGCTTATAACACTTTCAGTCTTCTCTTTATGTAAAATGAAACGGAAATGGATAGAGCAAAAAGATATACAGAGATTTATTTAAAAAAAATTAAAAATTGTTTTCCTTTATCTTTTTAATGATTTAAACATCTACTATATTATATTTTATGTCACATACACTTCACATTAAAATCACTATCAAAAAAGTTCTGTAAAGAGAAGAAAAGTAAAACAAAAAGAAAATATTAAATTTTTAATTTTTCGCCCTTTGCACTCCGAGAAATTTTTGATTCTGCAATAAAAAAAGAGGAAGACATAATTCAAATTAAAATGTTACTTCAAAAGCAAAAATTAAGAACATCTGTGAATTTATTTATAAAATAATCTTACTCACTTTTCTCGTCTTCATTGATGAAAACGAAACCGAACAATAATTTATAATACAAATTAATAATGTCGTCATAGCGGCGCCAGTGAAAGTGAAATTTAAATATAAAATTAAAAGTTGCTTTCTTATTTTTTGTTTTTTTTTGTTTTTTTAAATATCTTGTATTTTCACTATATTATATTACACACGTTTCACTCCACAATGCCCATAATGACCATTGAACAAGTTACGTATGCGCATAGAATTGTTCAGCAAAATATTTTTCTATGCAAATTCAGTCATTCATGATCTTGTAAAATGAATTTCTTGCGCTAAATGAAGTCAAAGAAGCGCAAACTATCGTTGCTGCGACGCATCGTTAGAAACGCAGTTTCTAATATCGCGGGATGACTCGAGAAGTTTCTCCGCGTGCGAGCACAAGCTGGGATCTTTTTTATGCAAACAAGAAATTGTCGCTATTTCGAAGACGATTACAAGGGACAAAACGTGGAAAGCATGTAATTGGAGTCGGTGGCTGTTGGTCGAAGCGACGACCGTCCATCTGGTCACACCTGAAATGCTTTCCAGGTCGGAAGATGTAGTCCTTGCCTAGCACTGGATTATTTCAGATAATTTTATCCGTTCAAATGCTACGTTTGCAATTGCCAGCTAAGAGTAGATAGCAATTCTAGCTGCCAGTGAAAGCCTGGATCGATTCGAAGTACATTCTAGTAGATTGTCCCTGAAGTATCCTCTTGAGAAATGTAATACAATGTATTTTATTATCTTAATACGTGACTGGTCCCTCTTCCTCCTTCGATGAATAGAAACATGTGAATAGCATCGAGTTTATGGGTGAAAAGAGGGGTAATTTGATGTGTATTCGTTTTAGTCAATTCTAGCCTTTTATTTATTACCTGACAGCACGTAGTGATCGAAATATTGGATCGAGATAAAGTAATGATATATTGAACTAGAATAATATGACTTTCTTTCGTATTTAAGTAGCGATAGGTGGTTTGGAAGATGATGGTTATATGAATTTGAGAAATTTTTATTGAAGGACATTGAACCGTGTTTGAAAATTTTGACGATATGTAAATTTACATCTGCGGAATTAAAAATTGTATTTCCTTTGGGACAATAATATATGAAATAGAATACTTTATTAAAATTATTAGTAGAATTATTATTATTTATTAGAATAAAAATTAAAAAATACAAATTGTATTTCTTATATAATCTTAATACGTCGAAAAATTAGATTAAAAATAATATAATAATAATAATTAAACTAATCTCTAATTTTAAAAAGAAGAAACAAAAAATTTGTTATACATTCGTATCTTGAATTATTGTTAGGTTCATCAGAAACACCATTTCTGAATCATTTTATACACTGAATAGAAATGTCAAAGTTTCCAAATATTTATGTACGATATAGTTTCCTATTATTCAAAAATATCACTGAGTTTACATTTTTCACACGTTCCCTGATTACAGGTGACGGTATACCAGGAACAATTGTGGTTCGTGTCGGAAACAATCGGCCAGACTTGGGAACGAATCCAATTTGCAATCGTTACACTGGTCCCCTCGAAGAAGGACAACCTCTTTTCCTTCCCTGTAATCCTCCTATGCCTGGAGCTTTCGTTTCTGTACACTTGGAAGCAAACACACCAACACCCATTCCAGTACAGCTTTCGTTGTGTGAAGCCTTCGTGTACACTGATCAAGTATGACCTTCTGAAATAAATAATTATCAATAATTTATTTTATTTTAAATTATAAATGAATTCCTTAGAAATTTAGAAACTAAGATGTTAGTAATATCCATGTCGTAGACGTAATCGGTATTTTAATACCCAAAGTTAATTAATGAGAATTATGGTTACCACAGAAAATTAAGTTAATAAATAACGAACGATAAATAAGTTTCATAACGACTTTAGGTTTTTTCTTTTTGTGGTGATTGTAATTAATTTTTTTCATAGGCTCTTCCTATTGAGAGGTGTCCACAATTCAGAGATCAACCACCAGGTTCGACAGCAACATATAATGGAAAGTGTTATATATTTTATAATAGACAACCAATGATATTCAGAGAGGCATTAGCGTTCTGTCGTACACGAGGTGGTACATTAGTGGATGAAAGTAATCCTGCCTTGCAAGGATTTATTTCATGGGAACTGTGGAGGAGACATAGGTACCGAATTAGATTAATTGACACGCTTGCCTAAAACAAATCTTTATATATATTTACATATACATATTTTTTGAATTTTTACTATTGAAAGATATTACAGTTCTTTCTAAACATTTTTGCTATTTGATATTCATACTTAACAATTTTAATATTATTCATACTTATTAAGAATTACTTCCTAATTCACTTAACCCTTTTAATAAAAATACGACAAGATAAATTATTACAATAACAAAATAATTCTAAATCAAATGCTTCTAAGTTAAAATTAGTTATGTAGTATTATTTATATATTATTTTATTCCAAATTCTTTTTTCTTTTAAAAACACCTACCTCTTTACATAATTAGTTATATGTTAAAATTGTTCGCGTTTAATAAGGACAATGTTTATGCAGAAATATTCTCAAAATTCCTTTCATCAAACATCTCTAAAAAGATATATATCCAATTTTTGTTAAGGAGCGATACTTCGAGCCAGTATTGGATGGGTGCAGTAAGGGATCAGAAGGATCGCACGGTTTGGAGATGGACCGGAAGTGGCGAGGAGGTTTCCGTTTCTTTCTGGAATCTGCCACAAGGCACCGAAGAAGACTGCGCTCGATACGATGGTAGCAGAGGCTGGCTCTGGTCCGATACCCCTTGCACAGCTCGATTAAATTTCATCTGTCAACACCGTGAGTACCAAGTTTCAATCGTTGCTTCCGTATCTCCTTCTCCCATCACTATCAAATTGTACCATTATACAAGTATCGTCTTTGCGATAATAAAAATACAGTTCTTTATAGACACCCTGCTAGATACATGATATTATATAATGAACTTACAATTAGTAGAGATAAAATGTATTATGTAATAAAGTGGACATTTTGAGATACGAAGTACAATATTTAAATCTATTTTTCAAATTTGTATACACTTTGACAAATTTTATCTCTTATTTTACTTTATAACAAATCATTACGATATAGTGCAAATCAAGTTGAATATTTCTATATGATGAATAGTGATTGCATAAATTTGCTCTTCATTCTAGTTATTCTTCATCAAAAGTCAGACTTTATTAATTAAATTAATCAGAAATTTTTAACATATTTATTTTTCATATCAATTCAGCAAGTTTATCGTATAAGTTATTTAGTCTTCATTGTATCGCCCACCATCAACATTCCCTTACTGAAAGTCAAAAAATGACTAACATTCCCTGCGATCCATGGATCAAATTACATCAAGAATCCCCAATCTCTCGCATCATTGAACTGGCTAGAACAAAAAGACAGCTACAAACAATCTCAGACGATAAGTAAAAAGAGCAAATGCTTTGTTTGCTTTTAGAACCGCGGGCGTGTGGTCGACCAGAACAGCCGCCGAATTCCACGATGACTGTGACCACAACGACGGATCGGAATTCCGGAAGCGCGTACGAAGTCGGTGCGACGGTGGATTACACCTGTAACGTCGGCAGTCTTCTTATAGGCCCGTCCACTCGCACTTGCCTCGACACTGGCTTCTACAACGAGTTTCCGCCTGTGTGCAAAAGTAAGAAGCAATGCTCAGAAACAGAGACGACTTGGTGAACCATATACTGCACGGTGTGCTGATGTTAAATTCAACATTCTGCTGGTTTCAGGCATCGAGTGCGGTTATCCAGCGAACATAAAACACGGAGGCTACACACTTATCAACAATACCGTTAGTTATCTCAGTCAGGTGCTTTACTCCTGCGATGAAGGATACGAGATGACTGGTAAGAATTTATCGTGGCGCTAGGCATTAGGTTCTTGGTTCTCTGATAAATGGGTATCGTTTGTAAGTAATACTATGATACGTGTGTTGAAACGCTTCGGGATGGAGCAGTTTGAGGAAATTGGTAAGAACGTGTTGCTGTTAGTTCCGGATAGTTTCTCGTTGTCGGTCATGTTCCTTTTAGTAGCTTGGTTTTTTAGACGACTGCGAACTCGTATGAATTGCTGCAAGATGTAATGCTGAATTTGTAGAGATTAGTGGTGGTAGGTGAATGGAAGTTTGCATGAATAGTAAGTTTGTGAATTAGTCTTGTGCGTTTTGTAGCATTTCACTGAAAATGAATAAATCAATTAATTTAAGTGTGAAACATGGTCAGTTTAAAATAATACTTTTTAATGATCATTTCAACACTTTCTATTTCAAATTAAAGAAGCATTGTTTTTATTAATAATAAATTTTGTAGTAAATATTATAAAATATATTGATCTAAAATTAAGATATCCAACTTTTTATTATAAGAATATGTTATGAATAAAGTTTCCATTTTTAGTTTAACGCTATATGGATATTGCGTAGTCTGTTGATTAATTAACATAAATATAAATTCGTGAATTTTATATCAAAAATAATTTATATCTATTAAAGGTCGTGCAAGACTGACCTGTGACATCGATGAACGTTGGAATGGACCTCCACCACGTTGCGAGCCAATTCTCTGCGATCCTCCAACTCCGGTTCCCCACAGTTACATCCAAATCGACGAAATTGATGAAACCGAGACGATTCCATCAAAAACGAGTTTGAATCGAAGTCTTCTCGTAGGTAGTATCGTTACTTACACTTGCGAGAAGGGTTACAGACTTTCTGGTTTCCGACAAATATTATGTTTGCCCAGTGGCTTGTATGATCACGTTGCACCTACTTGTACAGGTACGTGGTTTCATTATTTTTATGAATTATTTATTATTTTCGATAGTTTTGAATATACTAAAATCATTAAAGTGTATAAAAATTGACAGAATGTTTCAAGAATATAATTATTTTTATTAATATTATAATATCCTTACAGTACTATGTTAAAATAAATTATACAAATATCTATCCTATATTATAATAGTAGTTTATACAGACTAAAACTCTTTTCATCATAATTTAGTATTATAAAACAGTCTATTAATTGATCAAGTCTCATTGAAAATCGATAATAAACCTACTACTTATCTCTGTTCAAATTACATCCCATCTATTTATTATATTATAGCTATACACGTAACAGACAGTCTTTGTAAGAAATAAAACTAGCTTATTGCGTAATACCTAAAATAATTATAAAAGAAAGACCAAAGTGAAATCAAGTCGAAATTTCTTTATTTCAGAAGAACCACGTACCACAGTGACCGCTCCTCCCCGAATATCCGCGCGACCAACGACCGCCAGAACACGACACACGTTCTTACCGCCTCGAGTTCGAACCACAATTTCGACCACCACAACCACAACCACCACTGTGCCACCACGAAAAGTGGCCAGTACCGCTGAATTACCCGCGACGGTTCGAGAAACCATCGCGAGGAAACCAAATGTTGGTGTTCAAAGGCCAGCACCTCCTCCATCACCGCCACTGAACGACGACAGCAATGATCATCCTCAGGATAACGAGATCTCAGGCAGTGGGGTAGACAATGCTCAGGCTGGCATCAGGACAGGTGTACCGGAACCATCGGGACCTTTCAGGGTGGACAACGCTGATCAGTCGAGTAACACTCATCAAGCGAAATTAAATCTAGGCGCGGTGATCGCCTTGGGTGTCTTCGGCGGTTTCGTATTCCTAGCCGCTGTAATCACCACAGTCGTAATACTCATACGCAGGTAAAAGCAAATCATTCAAATAAATCCGCGAGACGCGTGTAGAACGACGGTAACCAGTTGCTGTCGGTTCTTTCAATTTCTGTGATCACGATGGTTGCACCAAAAGTAACGCCTGTTTTAATGTGAGATTAGGATATTTATTTTTATACGTTTGTTGTATTTTGTTCTATTTTTTTGTGGTCTGTTATTTTTTCGTTTAGTCGTTTGTGGCTAAGAGCAATTTGAGCATTACTTTTATGGGAGTATTTTATTATATGTGTAAATGTTAAAAGTGGGATTTAACATCTGTGGAGAAATTTTGTTTTTACACCATTGAGAAAGGAATTAAATAATTTAATAATGGTTTAAATGTAAATTTCTATTTAATATTTCATAAGTATATAGGGATTATAAATATTTCGCTATTAAAGATGAAAAGTATTAAAAATCAATATTTAAATGTTAAATTCCAAAATTAAAAAAGTGATCCAGATACTTTAAATTGTATTAGTTGAATAGAAGGTAAAAATAAATGAATTTTATCCAGAAATTTCAAAATATCAAAATATAAAGCTCCACGTTATTTGAAAATCATATAAATATACAAAATTTCATAAAATAGTATTTCTCTAATTGCTCGAAACAATCTATCGTTTTAAAAGACTGGTTTATCATTTCCATTGTCCATTAATTACCATACATATTCAAATGTACGTAGTATAGGTGAAGATTACGCTATTATTTCCATTTTGACTCCAAGATTATATCGTAAAACTTTATTTTCAATCACATCACGTTCTTCAGTTAAGCATCTTCAATTGAAAAAAAGGTATTGCCTTCGACTCTTTTAACAGGCATTATTTATTGGGCAGATTATACATAACTATAGCTTTTATATACATACAATACATTCGCTCTTAGACCCTACGTGTGTATACTGTATCGCTTACTCTATATTTGTTCAAACTTTCTTTTTTCTTTCGTCTGTCCTACTATCTAATTTCTTCTTATCTAATCGCGTGTTTCGTACTCCCTTCGAAATATTGTAATTTGTATCTCATTTCGAGCATTGTAAGTAGTGTAACAAACAGTTGTTACGTGAACGGTCTTTCCGGAGGGAAGTGTGTAAAAATCAACAACCTCCAAACCCTCTTAATTTTAACTGTACTTTCCTTCAATATTACCAATTGGTAGTATTACAAATGTAGTTTCGCTACAGCATGCTGTAAAACCTTCTCCTACTTTAAGTGAAAAAATACAAAATTACCAGACCACTGACCAAGATATCTTTTGAGAGATCTCCATCCATGTCTTAAATACACTTTTCATCGCATACATATTCAATTAATTTGAAAATTTATGATCAGCTATAATAGGTTTTGATTGTTGGAAAAAATACCGTAGAATCTCTATTATTCAAGAAAGTGAAGATAATAGAATTTCTAGAAATATTCTTTTTACTTTAATTTTGTGCGTCTTGAAAGTTTAAATCAGACTTTAAATATTAATTTTTATGAAATTTGTTCAAAATTCATATCAAATTGTAACACAGAATACTGTATTATAATTAAATTTTCTATGAAAGATTTTTGGTTTTGAGGCAAAAAGAATGATAAATATATTGTCAAAAAATTTCATAAGTAATAAAATACTTAATTTTGTTCCATTCAAATAGAAATAATAGAGATTCTATTGCACTTTTTGAACAAAGACAGAAATTATTTTGCTTTGTATTGAAGGATGTGGAACAAGTTCTTCTTTCCAGTCCCTTTTTTTTCTTATATAATTGAAAGCTAAAAGAAATAGAAAATAACAAAATGATTAACCCTTTCGCAGTGATACTTTCAAAATCGAAAATCTACATTTATATATCATTCATAATTTTACTTATTGCAGGTGATAATTTATTTCACTTCTTCGAAGTTTATTCTTTTCAGAAAATTAATATTTTTACAAGTAATTCTTAATATAAATAATTTTATAATAGAAAATATATATAATATTTTATTTTTAACCCCTTACACTATAATGACAAGTTTAATTCGTTCTAGGTTTCTCATACCAAATCGTATGAAAACCAGCTGTACTCGTATAACTAAAATTATACTTAATATGCTTTAATATGCGAAAGGCTTATATAAAACTCAAAAGCTTTTACAATTTTATTGTAAACGAAACAAATATATGCAGGGACTAATTGCAAGTATACATTTTTAATCCACAATTTTCCATAATTAATTCATAGTGCAAAGGGTTAAAAAATACCAATAACAATAAAAAGAAATAATTAAAAAGAGATTACAGATTCGATGTATGTGCGTGTATATTGTAAATATATACACTTACTTATCGTTCGCAGCGAAAGGGTTAAAAATGACCAAACCAGCCTTATGCGGTAACCCTTTCGTTGCTGTTAACTTCTCTCTTATGAATCCTCTATATAAAAGACATTTAAAAACATCTATTATATAGTTATTCAAATTATATATTTCAATTCGTACAAACAACCAAATTCGATAGAAATCAGCCAAAGATTTCAGCAACGAAATGGTTACTCGAACCGACATAACCAAACCATATACAGAACAAAGAAACAATCAGAATTAAAAAAAGACAGTAATGCCTACCAGAAAAAAAGTATTGATCAGAGGAAAAACTGGGTAACAATCAAGAATAACAATTAACACTGAGCCCGTTTGCGTTGCGGTGGCTAGCGGCAGTGGCAGCGTCAGAGGAAGGCGCCGCAGGGGGCTTGGTGGGGTTGGTGCGTTGAGGGGTGGGGGTAGTGGTGGCCTTGGAAGGGGTGATATCGGGATGCCCTCGCGTTGGTATACACTACTGGCGCTGCCCTTCCCCGACCAGCACCTGGGGCGCCGCGATTTGACGGCACGCCGCGGCACCGATCATCCTTACTCCTTCGGTCTCTCGGCGGCCCATCGCGCTGGATATTTCTCCAATCCTTCCCTCTAGGTTATCGGACAAATTACTTCCTGTATACATATATATATATATAGCCCACCATTATCGCCCTCACCCTCCACGCAACCACCGCCCACCACTACATCAACCATCACCACGTACCACTACAACCGCCATGCGCCACCCTCGCGAGTGATTACTAGTCAAGGTAAACGAGCAACGTTTATAATGAGCACCCATATGTATACCGATAGCTCGTTCACCAGCTCACCTGTGTGTTTCAAGGCTTCTTCCGGGTGCACACAAGTCGATGCAGACAAGTTTATGCACTTTCTCCCAGAAGTCCCTTGTAGCTTGATCTACTGTGTATACTGTTCTTCGCACGACGTTTGGATAGGTTAGAGCACCATCTTAACCCTTTAAGCGTTTCGCTTAATTTTAAGAGTCTACAACTGTGTGCTTACTTATTTTTAATATAAGTATACTTGATATATGTATACACAAGAATATTCAATGAAAGCAAAGTAGGTGTTGTGAAATTGAAAGGAATTATAACAAAGTAAAAAGTATTATTACATTTCTTTGAGAAATTTTTATTTTTATTGTTTATAGGTTCGTTGATATCGTTCATTGAATTTGGAATTCGATTGATTCTTTAACGGAACTGTATTTGGAATTCAAAATATATTTATATTAAGTGATCGGGTATTATTATTCTAAAATGTGTTAAAATTACGAATATGTTTTAATTTTGTGTATTGTACTTTAAATAGCGAGAGAAAATTATATTTGCTCCATGACAAGTATACTCGTCATTGAATACGAAATTATTACCTTTCCATGACGAATATACTCTACATAAACACCGAAAGGGTTAATGGGGAGATCGTTTGATGTGAAGAGGAGAACGGAAATACTGAGGGATTGGGCTTTGAGATTTAAGAGATGAAATTTTTAATCTTTTTTATTCTTTTATTTTCTTTCTAATTTTTGTGTACCCAGTTGGATCAGCATAATGGGGGGTGTATCAAATAAATTATTTACTTTTGATAGTTGAAAGTATTTGTAAATTGTTTTCTAGATGGAGAAGTGTTTTAAACAAATAGTTTAACTTCTTTTTTGCAATTTTTAATGTACTTAATGAAAAAGGTATGATTGAATATATAAGGTGAGTCATTTAACTTTGCCACCTGAAATTATTATTGTATGGTTTGCTATTTGAATAAATATTTCAAATACATATTTATTATCAAGGATATACAATACGTAACAATTAATTTTTTTATATTCTACTACTTTATGGAGATGTGATGATGATGATGATGGAAATTTTGAGATTCGAAAGAGTATTAAAAGTTGAATAAAAGACTATTGAGTGACTCATATCTCGATAAAAAATTGTTACTCTTGATATAAAAAAAATGATTCAGGTAGCAAAATTAAATGACTCATTCTGCATTCTTTACATTTTTTTAATACATTTTTTTTATGAACTAGATCAAATAGCGCTTTTAAAATTTTTTAATGTTCGCCACAATACGTATTTTTATCCTAACGTGATCGATCTAACCCCGTCGTTATTTCCGTTGAAAGATCTAGAATATCATTAAATAGTTAGTCGACTTCAACCAATTAAAACTAATAGGCCAAATAATTAAAAGTAAAATTAAATAAACGAGATTAAAATTAAAAATTTAAATTACCAAATGACCGTATTTGAATAATCCAAATATATTCGAATTTAACATCTGGATTTTAATCATATATTTTTGATATCTAAATTTATAAATATTATTCAATGAAATATTTAATAATGCTTAAAAATGGCAGTCCCATGCAATCGAAAAAAGCTTAAAGAAAAAATGTTATTATGAAAATGCTATTAAAATTGTATGGGACTGAATACAAATATTATTATATACCTATTCTATATCTAAATCTTTCCTGCTCCTCTTATCTTCAAACTGGTGGTGGTAATACAATCTATTCGCTACAGATAGCTTTAATCACACTCTGCTAAAATACTATCCAAACACATACATACGAAATTGAACAATGGATTTGATTTTGATCTATAAATATTATAAATATTTAAAAAATGAAACGAAAATATCAAAATAAAAGTATTTCCATGAATCAAAATTTAAAAATCAAATCGATTATCAAACAAACCGCATATACACCATGCTTACTACATCTGCTCTTAAAAGGAAAAGAAAGAAAAAAAAAAAAAAAAAAAATAAAAAAAAAAAAAATCATAAATTGTCGATTAGGAATTTAAATTAAAGCCAACCAAAAATCACGTCTAATTATGAGATAATAATTATACCTTAACGTATTCACACAGAAATCGCGGTAGAAGCAGCAAGCATTATCGACACCGTGCATCCCCTGACTGTAATACCGTGGCTAGCTTTGGAAGCAGTTCCTCTGAGAGTCGAGGAGGTTTGAATCGATACTACCGTCAAGCTTGGGAAAATCTGCATGAGACGACCGGTCATAAGAACAATCATCCTCCTCTTCGTCGCAAGGAGACCCTGGATGAACCAGGATACCGAGAAAATTACCGTGGTAACAACACCGAGAGGGATGGCTCGGAATTAGTTGTGAGCGATGTAGCCACGTACCCGACCAACAAGCACGCCAGCATCTCCGACAAGAAACGCCATCATCATCATCATCATCATCACCACGGTAACTCTACGCCCGAGTGGAGGCAGTCCCAGTCCCATCACAGATACTGAGCACTGGATCTGTTATCTAGGATCCCTCATATTCGAGATTTTCGGTCAATCGATAACTATGATGAGTCGCGACCGGATCACGAGTAAGCTATTTTTTATGTTTTATTGGTACTTGTGAGTACTTGCAGGTACTCGTGGATACTCTTGTATCTATGTTTTGTGAATGATGGTACAATGGCTGATAGTACAATGGTGATTCTATGTTAAAAAATAGATAGAAAATGTGGAATGAGATTCTTTCGATTGAGCTTCGATTTTGGAGAATGTAATTTGGTTAGTTTATTGGATATAAGTGTATTTGATAATAGATTTGGTTTATTAACATTTGTATGTAGTTAGATGATAGTGTTTTAAAAGACAGAATTCTTACTTTTTAGTTATTTAAATTGTGATATTTTGAAGATACAATAGTATATACATTTTTGATAATTTTATTAAAGTTAATTTCTTGAAGGAAAAATTAATGAATTGTTATATTGTTCTGTTCTTAATCTTAGTTTGTATACATTGATGCTTTCTTGTACAAAGACACATCTACCTCAAAAATATTTTGAGATAGATTGTTGGAATTTTGTGTAATATTTTAAATTAAAAATTAAAAATTCCTTTTATTAATTTGATTTTTAATATAACTAGAAATTATGAAAACATTTCATTACTAAGTGCATATACTAAATAAGATAAAAGTAATAAGTACCAAGATTCAATAACTACATTACCAAGTATACTAAATATTTTATTTGAACGTTTACTATACATTTGAAATTATTTCATACAAAAATGTTTCATTTCAATATGTTTTATGTCAATTTCATCTTACTCTTTTTTTAAAAGATCATCTTTAAAAGTTCATCTCGCCTATTATGCCATCATTCATGAGACAATTTGTACATCCAAGTAGAATGTAAAGAAACGTGGTGAATAATTAAAACGTTGCGTAGGAGAATTTTACAGCGTGATTGATAGATAAAAAAATATAGTTCATCTTACATTTATTGTTCTGTTACACAATAAATTATTTACGATTACCTTGTTACGTAATGTAAATACCGTATACTGCAGTAGCGTAAGTCAGAGACGAAAGTTGTGAATGTAGGAGGATCACAAGTTGATCAAAGGATATGCCAAAAAACGAGAGAGTAATATATATGTATAATTACCGATCAAACGAATTCTAATAATTTTCTTTTTATAAAAATTATTTTAAGATTATTTGATTATAATAATATCGACAATGGTATATTTTACGAAAATCATGCTCGGTAAGATCAGCATCTGTTATGGGCACCTTGGCCTCGCCTTAAGGAGATCGAACAAATTTTTCATGGCGCAACGTTATTCGAAGATGATATCGTTAAGGAAAGGCCGACGTTATCCATTTCAGAATCAAAATTCATTTAGTTATGGTGCTCGTTCTAAAACGATTTACATGCATTAAAACTAATATTGTATCTGTTCTTGCAGATTTTACGATATTTTAATGAATTATTTATATTTAGTATTATTTTAACCAGTTGAACATTTTTTCCCATGCTCGTCGAAAATAAAACATACATAATTAATAAATGGTATGTATTTATTTGTTGACTGACGTAAGATATTCATAGTAAGTTTGTACATGTATTTATTTAATATCTCAGTAATTCACAGGAAATTGTAATAGTGCCATTATGGGCAAACTTGTTTAATTGTATCTATACGTACATTCTTGTGGTTTAACATAAACACAGAATGGCAAATATTTGTATACCTTTAATAACTTGTTATGTACGTACATAGTTAGTTTTAGTCTTGATAATGCACAGACTATCTGAATTAAAAATATTTATGTAGTATAATTGTTTCACAAAAATTTATAAAGAAAGAATACAAATTGTTTAAAAAATTACTGAAATACACTTAATTTTTGTAATACACCATTGTATCATTAAGAAAAAGAAGAAAAAAGAAAAAAATAACGAATTCTCTAAAAAATAAAAGTAAAAAACAATATATCACACAATACAAAAAATATCACACTTAATTAATTTAACCATTGATAGATGAAACGTGCAATATCTATTCTGGCATTTGCTAATTGTGGTGGATCGTTTTTAGAAGGAGGATACATGTTGGCACAGTGAGCAGTACCTGTGAGTAATAATGTTAAATTAATTTTAAATATTAAGTAGAAAATAAAAAATTTCGATTAATGTTTATGTACCGTTAATATAAATAACAGGCATCTGCGGATTTGACGACTTCGTAAGACCCAGAATATGCCAAGGGTCAACTGAGCCTTGTACAAATACTACATTTGTAACTTTCAAATTTAATGCTCCATATAAAATATTTGTTCTATATACTGCTGACTTTAGCAAGTGCATATTGTACCTGTTAAAATACAGAAATATTATAATTTCATATAGCTGATGTAATGATAATAAAATATATATCTGTCTTAATTTTAAACACACCTTGGACCAAACACATCAATACATTGTTGTATAAAGAAATCCACTGGGAAAGTTTCACTAAATAAATTTGGGCGTGCTGTGGAAGTCTGAAAGAATCCAAATTCTGTACAGGTTTGGTACATCCATTGTCGTCCTACAAAAGATACACGTTAAAATATTATAAACAAAACCTAAAATTGTAATAACATTGATAAAAAATTGCATTACCTCCTTCTGCTTGTTCATTAGTCCAACTTACATTCCTGAGTTTATGAATCATTTTACTATACATATAGTCTAAACACTTCTCTTTCGATGCATTCAATATTTTTGTATTTAAAATTGCAAGTCTATCAATAGCAATACCTAATGTTTCATTAGTTAAAATATCACAGGCACTTTCAATTGTCATATTAGCCATTGCCGAATTATTACGATTGTCTTTATTGTATTGTACTATACCAGCGAAGTTACTCGCTATTGTTTCATATAAATTCGAAATATCATTATGTTTCGTGGATCCACGATCAATAGGATCACATAAGCTATAGGTAAAAATAATTTTTCAATAGTAATATATTTATATTAATAAATAAAGAATTCGATTGTTACTTACACAAATTTTTTAGCTATTCCTTGTTGACCAATGGGGTGATGTAACATTATATGAAATTGTTTGTTTGCTTCTACTATTGAATCTATACATGCCTCTGAGTATTCTTTAATAGCATTCTCAACAACAACATAGTATTCTACAAAGTATAATTACCAATGTAAAATATTTTCCAAACTGATTATTTTTTTATATTTACCTTGAAAATCAATTTCTGCCAATAAGGGACCACTTGCAGAAACTGCCCCATGTACTAAATGAGGATATTTAGAACGCAACCATGCAGCCAGTGATCCAGCATATGACCCACCAAATGCAATCCATTTGGTATCATTTGGTAATTTGTAATTAAGATTTGTAACTTCTATAAAATAAGCCAAATCTGCAAGTGCCTGTTGCGATGAAAGATATATTAAGTTTTTCACACTAAGATCCCTGTAGATAACAAACCCATTATATTGTAACTTAGACTTTATCACAGTTGTATATTTTATAAACAATATTACATACGAAGTAGGATGACTTTTTCCATAATAACGATGTTCTACTTGAAAACATAATGCTCCAAAATGTTTAGCGTATTCAATCCACTGACCTTCTACCATCCATTTAGCAGTTGCTGCACCTTCTCCACTAATCATTAAAAATACAGGACCTCCTTTTTTGTAATATTCTCCATTTACAAAATATCTCTGAAAAAATAGTTATATATTTTATATTTATCATAAAATATTGATTAATTATAAATTTAAAAATTTCTAATATATTATTATATTACTTGTTCCCAAACACGTGCATCAGTTGGATTATAATGATCTAGAAACTGTGTAAACCATTGCTCATTTGGAAGTTCATGATCTTCAGATAAAATTGGATCACCTAGATTACCATATTTGCTTCGACCTCTCATAAATGTTCTCCATGATATACTATTATTTATAAGACCAACAAAGAACAATGCTAATAGAAATTGATGCATGTTATATTAGGTATGCTTTAATTACCAAATGTCATGTATTCTGGAAAGATAAAAACTGTTTTTTATTTACAACACATATGAAATTAATTATAGATATTGTTTTATATAACTTTTCTCTACAACTTCAAAAATACAGTCTTTTTAAACATAACTTATTTCATATCTATCATTTATACAAATTTTTAAAGAATTTGTTGCTCTAACATAAACGTTAAAATTATTCTCTTTAAATATATTTTTTTAATATGAATGATAATATATTAGCCTGAAATAATGTTATTTTTCAAAAGTGATAAGATTTAAAAAAATTAATTTTTTTTCAATATAAACTGATAATATATTAAAAAATACAATTGGTGTTAGGAATATTATATCATAATAAAACCAAGTTTTAAATATAAATTTTAATTAATAGAAAATTTAAACATATTCCTTTATTTTCCTTTATTTTACTGATAAATATTTGTACACATATATTAAATAGGTATTAAATAATTTACTTTTTCTTATTACTTTTCATTTTCGAGATTATAAATATTTAAAAACCTGTATTATGGACATAACTTATCTATTATAGTATTTTAATCACAACACATATATAATTTTATTTCCTATACAAAAAATACATTTACAAACTTATAATAACCAAAACGTGCTCACAAGATTAGTAAAAACGTTTTCTTATTTTTGAGACATTTGATTGATAATTCATTCAGTTCTATGCATTATATACAATATTAAAAATATTACAATTCGTATATTTTATATGATGACTAGTCTTGTAACATTACAAGGAACTATATATAATACATTGTTATTGTATCGATTTACGTGAAATATGTTTCTTCCATAGCGCCATCTTTAAAATAGTTTCTAGTATAAATTATTATCTAGGTTACCAAATAAACATAAATTTCTTTTTGTAAAGATAATTCACCCTTGCAAAAAAGAAATAAAAGTCTTAGATAACATTTTCAAGCAGATTCGAGTGAGTGGAAAAATAAAAATAATTTAAACCGTGTGACACTAATTTTTTACGTATATTATAATATTATTTTTTTTAGCAATTTCAAAATAATCTCTTTATATAAACTTATATCATACTAAATATTGATTATTTTGTCACAAATATCATTTTAAATATATATAATCCTATATGCATGTGAAGCAATTTATATCGAACAAAAATTCTTTTAATTTTTAACCAGCGCACATCTTTAATCCGAACTTAAATTATTTTATATATATATCATTTATAAATTTTCAAATATTTATAAAAATTTGTATCTATATTTATTTAATTATACTTTTTAAATGTATTTGATGAAGTTCTCAATTATATTATTTAATTATACTTTTTAAATGTATTTGATGAAGTTCTCAATTATTTATATATGGATTGAAAGTAGAAAATTAAATATATTTCGTAAAATTTTATTATTATAAGATTTAACAAAAATTACTAAGTTGATAAAAAATTTATTTAATATTTTGAAAATTAATGTACGTAATGGTAGATACTAATTAATAGAACATTATAAATAATACAAATTATTTCACGAAATGTAACTATGTATTTTACTTAGTGTATAGAATATAATAATATACTACTTTCAAAATCAATTTAACAAAAAGAGTACGTAATTGTTTAAGTTATATGATTATACCTTTCTAATATACAACTTGATATATAATTTTTTTTTAATGAATTTTCATACAGAAACAGTATAATTATTCAATTAATTGTTGAATAAGATATTTATTTAGAAGACTGACGTTTAAAATCTATAAAATATAACAAACATAAAATTAATAAAACTAACTCTTGTGTATAGAAATAAAGCATACCTAACATTAAACACTATATGTAACAAGATGATATATCGCATATAAGTACTTTATCTAACCGAAATAGTTTTTTCATTGATATGTATATTAGAGTTTATCGAAAAATTTGTTTTAATATTTATTTAAGAACGGAAAATAATCATATTTATAACAATTATAAATAACTAATGAAAAAGTTATTTATCTAATAAGTGTTGTAGTTGATGTAAAATTTGACAATTAAACGTAAGAAATAAGAATAAATACGTTTATCCTCTAGTAATAACAATTTATCATGATGTAAACGAATTGAGAAAATATTAACTTAGAGCTGCCGACAAAGGTTTTAAGAGTATAATATATGTTGCGTGTAACCTATTTTGCGGTTTAATTCATTGAAAGCGAATACGATATTAAACATTCAGTTTAATAAGTATTGTTCATTTTTATTCTTTTCGGTTCAATATTATATTATGATTACATTTAATTTCTATTTATTTTATTATTTTATTATTTCTGTGATACACACTTATTTGTAATAATAAATTAATATATGAGATACATATTACCTTTGAGAATTTATGTGTAAAAAAAGGAAAAGATTAATTTATTTAATATTCAGGGTTACTTTATATCCATGTAGTTTAGTATTCTTATATTTATTTCATTTTTATATTTTATTCTTGCACAAAAGTTTTTAGTACTATATTTTTATTATCTTGTTAATAATTTATACAAATTTGTTTATTACAGATAGTGAACTGAAACAAATTGGTAATTGAAGCAAAATGAAGTTTGCGGAACACTTGTCTGCTCACATTACACCAGAATGGCGCAAACAATATATTAGCTACGAGGTAAAATAAGTCTTTAAATTAAAATCTTGATACTTTAATAATAAAGACATACATTAAAAGATATAGTATCAGTAAACTGTTAGTTAAAAAGATTTTTCTTTAGGAAATGAAAGCAATGTTGTATACTGCTGTAGAAGAAGCACCTTCAGATGAAAGTGTTGAACCAGAAGTAATATCTCGACATTTTGCTTCTTTTGATGAAGTATTTTTTACATTTTGTGACCGTGAATTAAAGAAAATTAATACTTTTTATTCTGGTAAGGAAGTTTTCTTAAAATTACATACATGTTAATTAAGTCAAATAGGTAGAAATTAACAGCCATATATAGTAATAGTAAAACACTTGATCTTTATATAACACTTATTTAATATTTATATAAAATTTGATCTTTTATATCTAGAAAAATTAGCAGAAGCTACACGTAAATATGCAGCGCTTCAAAGTGAATTGAAAACAGCATTAGAATTACAACAAGGTGGAGGCAAAAATAAGGGAAAAGTGAATGTTAAACCTCATTTACCAACAAGGAAGCTGAGAGAGTTGAAACTTGCATTTTCAGAATTTTATTTATCTCTTATACTTCTTCAGAATTATCAAAATCTTAACTACACTGGTTTCCGAAAAATTCTTAAAAAGCATGACAAGGTATGTAAGGAGAAAAATTCTGTTTATCATTGTTTTAATTAATACTTAATTTTTTTTTTTATTTCTCTAGGTTTACATATTGATTTAAATAATGAAAAAATAAGGAAAGAATTAATAGCTTTTTAAAGTCCCTTATCCTATTAAACACAAGTAAAAGATCATCATACCTCACATTGCAGCAATTTATTTCTGTTATATATGTAATATTATCTTTATTTTTATTTTCAGTTATTGTCTGTAGATAGTGGATCAAAGTGGAGAGTAGAATGTGTAGAAACTGCACACTTTTATACATCAAAAGATATAGACAAACTCATACAAGATACAGAAACTACTGTAACAAATGATTTGGAAGGTGGAGACAGACAACGTGCTATGAAACGTTTACGTGTCCCACCTTTAGGAGAGCATCAAAGTCCATGGACAACATTTAAAGTTGGATTATTTTCTGGTAGTTTTATTGTATTATTTGTTGCAGTTGTACTTTCAGGTAATAACAAAAGTTTTGAAACAGAGGAAATAAGTATAATTTATCATTATATTTCCATTTGCATTTTTTATTTTATTTCTAGCAATATTTCATGATGGTGGAGAAAATTTAAAAATTGCATTTCGATTATATCGTGGGCCTCTACTTATTATACAGTTTTTATTCCTTATTGGTGTGAATGTTTATGGATGGCGATCATCCGGTGTTAATCACGTATTAATATTTGAATTGGACCCGCGAAATCACTTGTCTGAACAACACCTCATGGAACTAGCTGCTGTTCTTGGTGTTATATGGACACTTAGTTTATTAAGTTTTTTATACAGTGCTAGTTTAAGCATTCCACCATATGTAAATCCATTAGTTTTAGTATGTATCATGCTAGCATTTCTCCTTAA
This sequence comes from Eufriesea mexicana, assembly GCF_001483705.2. NCBI lineage: Eukaryota > Metazoa > Arthropoda > Insecta > Hymenoptera > Apidae > Eufriesea > Eufriesea mexicana. The sequence continues at coordinate 159,972 of NW_016910498.1, forward strand.
TCCCTTAAAAATGTTCCGTCATGAGGCACGATTTTGGCTACTAAAAATTATTGTAAGTATATTATATTAGTTTAATATATTATTAACATAATATATAGATAGATTGATAGCATAAATTCATATCAAAATAAATAAAATATTTATTTTCAGGGAAGAGTTTTAATATCACCATTTGCATATGTAAATTTTGCTGATTTTTGGTTGGCAGATCAATTGAACAGTATGGCTACAGCACTGTTAGATTTCCATTTTTTAACATGTTTTTATATTACCAATGGAAATTGGTTAGATGCAGGAGATACTACCCAATGTATGTCTGGATCTTTAATCGTTAGACCTATCGTTAATTGTTTACCTGCATGGTTTCGTTTTGCACAATGTATTCGACGATACCGGGATTCTAAAGAGGCATTCCCACATTTGGCTAATGCTGGAAAATATTCGACTACATTCCTTGTTGTAATATCTAATACGATGTGCACCTATCGTGCTGGTAAGATACAAACAATTTTCTAATATGATCGATATTATCATTAATTAATAAGAGGATAAAAAATATTAACTTCAGTGGAATATCAAAGTCGTTGGGAAAATCCATGGCTGTGGTTTTGGATTATTAGCTGTCTTGTCAATTCGATCTATTCATTAACTTGGGATTTGAAAATGGATTGGGGGCTTTTAGATAGCAATGCTGGTGAAAACAAATTTTTACGTGAAGAAGTGGTGTATTCGGCAGCAGTACGTAAATAAAACTATATTTCCTTTTCTTCTTTATGTAGGAAATATCTATTGATATTTTTGATATTTTGTGAAAAAAATATTAATTGCTTTATTTTATATTTTTTCAGGGATTTTATTATTTCGCTATAATTGAGGATTTTATTTTGAGATTCGCGTGGATTGCAAGTTTTGGCCTCATTGAATGTGGATATGTATCTAGTGATTTGATGACATCTGTAGTAGCTCCTCTTGAGGTTTTTAGGTAAATTTTCAATTGTTTTATTACATAATTGAATTTTAGTAAATATTACTAATATTACATGAAAATATATTTATTTTAAGGCGGTTCGTTTGGAATTTCTTTCGATTAGAGAATGAACATTTAAATAACTGTGGTAAATTCCGTGCAGTTCGTGATATATCGATAGCACCGATAGAAAGTTCTGATCAAACGCAGATTTTGCGTATGATGGATGAAGAAAATGGTGTACTTAATAGAGGGAAACGTAAAGTTGGTGGTAAACGACAAACCAATACCAAAGAAGACAAGCGTGCACTGCTTAAAGAAGAAACAATTGATATAGATATATCGAATGCTAGTTGAAAATAGTTCAATTGTTTTGCTGCTGAAAGCTATTTAAGGCAATATTATTCCGAATGCATTGCAGTTTTTATAAAAGTCTATTAGTTTATTAGAGCTAGTGGAAGTTAAACTTTATGAGTAATTAACATTTCAAAATTGAAGACTGTAAGGCAGAATTAAACAAAGTGCCTTGTACAGCATCTTCAAAAGTATTTTTTGTTTAAAATGTAAATTTAATAATTAAGTACTATGAGACTTACACCACAGTGTCTTCCATAGAACTATTTTGGCACTTAGTGCATAACTTATTACTAATAAACTGGTTTGAGAAATCACTTTAGTAATACATGGAAATTATTTTAAACAAATGATTGTTGACTTGTCTAAATAACAAGATTTAGATTATTTTTATAATGTTTCTAATTAGTATTCAGTTGGTAAATATTATCAAAGAAAGGCAGATTACTTTATTAGTGATATGTTATGTGTTAATAATGTATATATTTATTAAGTATTATAGTCTTCAATTTTGGTTAATGAATACATAGTTTCACACTCAAAAAATGTATAAAGTGTAACATAGAAAATTGCAATTATACATAGCTATGAGTTATCTTAGACAGAGTTGTCACTTTACATATGCATTTGTTTTTGATGCAGCAAGCAATAGTACAGTCTATCTATAATTAGTATTATAATTTTAAGCAAAGGAAATATTCTCATTATTTCTTAATATCTACATTTACTATTTTCAAGTGAAAGATCGTGAATTATTAGTGAAAAATATAGTGCGCAATTTATTTTATGAAGCAATTGTATTTATTTTAATTAATTTCGTTTAAAATTTATTGGACTATAATATTTTTAATATTACTTAAGTGTTACTTTTAATAATAATTTGATTCTATAATAAAAGACCAATTTTCTTTTACATGTTATGTAATACAATGCATTTCTAAAGGGCAGTTGTAACATATACAATAAGAACCAAAGAAGCTTATGTGTAGTGAATGCAATAGAATTAAATCTTATATATTACGATCTTTTTTAAATAAAATACAGAAAGATAATAAGTAGGTCTCAAATTTTTAGTTAGATAACAAGTACTTTACATTACATATATCGAATTTTTATAAAGATATTTATACATTTATATTCTGGAAAGTTAAAAGTACTTGAATGTATTAAAAAGTTTGTTTTGAATTTTTTTAATATTGGCAAGAGTAATAATAATAGTAGCTTTGATATAAATTATTAATAGCAATAAAATTTTGTGCTTTATATGTCTGATTTAAAACAATTGGATAAATCACAAACTACTATCCTTTTATATATTTACTATAAAAAACAAATTACTCAAAGAAAGAAAAAAAATTCTTTACATACTACAAGAAAAATTAAAGAATGCTGAAGATTTAATTTTATTTGCTTATTGCGAGTTTGAAAAACTTGGTCTTTTACTATTGCTTTCTATGTCAATTACGATAATACATCGCTAAGTATAGCGTTAATGTATTCGTGCATTAAGTATTCCAATAATTGTGATGATTTCACATGTATTTTTATATATTTTGTTATAGAAATAATGGTGATAATAATAGTGAACAAACTTTATTCCTACTAAAAAAAAAAATGCCAGCTATTTTTATATTTTGTATACGAGATATATACTAGTTATATATCTTTTTTCAAAGACGCGCAATATATTCCACATGTGATTATGTGTAATTGTACGTAGATTGTAGTGAATTAAGTATGTAAATATGCTTGCACATAACGTACTTACATTTCATTAATAAAGTACTGAGTATTAAAAGACGAGTGTGTTGTATTTCATATTTCTTTTACTTACCAATAATAACATTGTTCAATACAAATTTTAATGTAAAATATCCATTCGGTAATACTTGTAGAGTTTACTTTTCTGGAAACGAAATAATTGAAATTGCTTTATCACCTTCAATTTTCAAAAATTCGGAATTTTTCACATACGCATGCTTTTTTTGGTATTCTCGCTTATCTAAACCTGGTAGTGCCGTAGTTACGCGTAATTCGGGTACCAAATGCAATCGAGCTAACATATAACAATCTAAAAAGAAAGAAAAATACAATTCATTACAACTTTACAGAAAAATGGCATTAGCGTATATGTAACACCTTCTGGTAAATACATTGATGTTATTTATTCATTGTTTCGATCTCAATTTGTGACTTTCATAGTGATCGAATTCTAATTTTAATTGTGCATTTATAGAATTTTATGAAAATATGTTCAATAAAAGTGGTCACAATGCTCATGTACCAAATTTTGTAACTAATATATCATATACATTACCATATATTATTGGTCATTGTTATTAATAAATATAAGAAACATCGTTTGATATTATATAGCACATCAAGACATTAACAAAAGACTATTTCAAAGATGAAGCATCTTCCCGCGGAAATAAGGCACAGTTTTGCCCAATCACAGAACATTTCTAGTCGATCCGAATCCAACATGTCGGTAGCACATGATGGAATATTTACACGCGTTAAAGTAAAACTTTCAGTCCCTGAACAAAACGATTTGTGAAGTAGTGTTATCCTTGATCAGTCTTTTAATTACTGTAACTGACAAAAGAAATTTCAAGAGCAATAATACGTAGTACCAGCTATTATTTCGGATCATTGAACGACTTTTGTAACATCGTCGTGATATGTACGAAAGGACCACACGCAAGATTAAGAAATTGAGAGAACTTTACCAAGAACAGGATAAATAATTGTGAACATTTGTTCGGTGGTAACATACTACATGTGGAAGAAAAAGTGAATGTGCACATTTAAAATAAAGTGACGGAAGTACAAGTGCCTGTGAAATAGTGTTACACCGTTCAATTTTATCGTTTATATTTCCGTAATTAGGCTTTCGGACTAGGCTTTTTCACTATAACAGCGTTGATTAGGATTTTCTCTATATCGTGTGCCAATTTTTCTATGATTTTCGCCATACCTGTCCGAAATTCAGTGCCGAAAGTGTCCGTGGCTGTGAAATCATGCTGCGTAATAGAGTTTTTCTTCTTCTATTTCCGAAATTAGGCTTTTTGATTAGGTTTGTCCTATATATCCGTGTAGAGTAGAATTTTCTCTAATGGGATTGGATATTTTTTTTCGGTTTCGAGCGTGCGTTTTCGAAAAATAGTGTCGAATGTGTCAGTGGCTGTGAAATCGTGCTGCGCAATTGACTTTTATCTTTTCTATCTTCGAAATTAGGGTTTTCAATTAGATTTGTTTTATATATCCGCGTACAGGGAATTCTTCCATAACGGAATTGAACATTTTTTTTCGGTTTCGTGCGTACGTTTTCGAAAAATAGTGCCCGAAAGTGTCCGTGGCTGTCAGATCGTGCTGCGCAATTTCGTTTTTTCGCTTCTATTTTTGAAATTAGGCTTTTGGTTTAGATTTTTCGGAATAACAGCTTAGAGTTGGTTTAAGTCAATATTCTGTTGAAACGAGGGAGCACGTGTAACAGTAGAAAAATGTTGTACTCATGGAATTGCACCAGAATATAGCCATTGCGGCCAAGAGTTATATTTTATACCGTGAAAAAATTGACTGCAGTAATGCAGATATGTAATTTATGATATTTATATTTTATTCCATGTCGGCCAACCATATTAAATAATTTATAATTTGAATTACAATAATAAATAACAAATTTTAATAAATTTGATTTT
>NW_016910499.1:0-527 GCF_001483705.2 Eufriesea mexicana
TAGACAAGCAGATGCTAATACAGCAATGCAGGGCGCAGATGTCGTCCGAATGGCAGTATATGGCACAAGAGTCGTAGCCATTCTTACAAAATTCAACCAAACCATGCCTGGCCAAACGTAACATAACTCAACCAAACGTGCCACGACCGCTATTACTGGCCCCCCGTAGACAACCTGATGCTAGCAGAGCAGTGGGTTGCACAGGTCTCGACCGAATAGCAGTGTACAGCACAAAAGTCAAAGCCATTATGATCAAACAAAACCCAGCGGAACGTAACTTGAAACAACCAATCGTGTCGCGGTCACTATCGCTGGCTACCCGATAGTCGAGCGGGGCGCAGTAGAGAACAGTAGAGAGCAGAAATCCAGCGAACAGCAGTCTACGCCGAGAAAGTCAAAGCTATCCAGACCTAACCCAAAAAAGCATAACCTAACCGAGTGTAACCAAAGTCGAGCTAACGTGGTGAGACCACAATTACTGTCCTCCCCAGAGTCGAGCAGAGTATAGTAGAGCACAGTGGAGCCCA
>NW_016910500.1:0-289 GCF_001483705.2 Eufriesea mexicana
TCAATGATCTACTATACTCTGCTCTCCTCCGGAGAGACCTACAATAGTGGTCGTGGCACGATTGGCTGATGTATGCTACGTTCGTTGTGTTAGAGTAGGATACGTTATGTTCGGAAATCTTTGACTTCAGTGTTGTACAGAGCTGCTTTGTGGCTTTCTGGCCATACTGTGCTCTATTACATTCTGCTTGACCTCTGATCGTGGCTTTCTGGCCATACTGTGCTCTAGTACAATCTGCTTGACCTCTGTGCAGGCCAGCAATAGCGGTCTCGGTACGATAAGTTAAGTT
>NW_016910501.1:0-12614 GCF_001483705.2 Eufriesea mexicana
AGCTACCCTACCCTAACCTAAACTAACATAACATGACCAAACGTAACCGAACTAACCGCTTCGTGTCACGACTACTATTGCTGGCCTACGCAGAACAGGGCGGACTATCGTAGAGCATTGTAGAGCGAAGAATTCGACCCAATAGCACAGCATAGAGCAAAGATCAAAGTTAACCTATCCTGTCCTAGCAAAGTGTAACATAACCAAGCATAAGATAGTCGAACCTAACGTGCCTAGACCACGATTGCAGGCCACCCCATTGCCAGGCAGAATATATTAGATGAGAACAGAGGGTAGAAGTCCTCATAGGAACATAGCCTAACCAAACTAAAACTAACACAGCCTAACACGCCGAGACCACTATTGCAGGCATGTCCGGAGACGTGCAGAGCGTATAAGAGCCCAGAATAGCGCCGAAGTCAACTGAATAGTTGTATATAGCACAAAAGTCAATGCCATCCTTTCCTCACCTTACCAAACGATACATAGCCAGACGTAGCCGAAATCAAACTAACGTGCCGGGGCCACTATCACAGGCCATCCCAGATTCGAGGCAAGTATAGTAGAGCCCAGTAGAGCGCAGGCATCCACCGAATAGAAGTGTATAGTACTTAGGTCGAAACAATCCTGCCCTAACCTGTCCAAGTGAAATATAGCCAAACGCAACCTCTCGTGACCTAGCGTGCCGAGACCCCTGCTGCTGGCATCGCGGAGACAAGCCGAATATATAGAGCACAGTAGTACGCAGAGGTCTATGCCACGAAATTCGAAGCTTTCCGTGCCTAACCCATACAAATGTAACATAACCGAACCTAACATAACTATCCCTATCCAGCCGAGACCACTATTTCTGGCTTCCCCAGATCCAAGCAGAGCATCTTAGGTCCCAGTATGGCGCGGAAGTCCACCAAGAAGCTCTATATAGCAAGAAAGTCAATGTTGTCCTCTCCAACACTGAGCGAACGTACTATAACCAGACGTCTCCTGGATCAAGCTACCGTGCCAGGACCACTATTACAGGCATCCACAGAGTCGAGCAGAGTACAGTAGAGCGCAGGAGAGCGCGGAAATCCTCCAAATAGCAGTGTGTAGCGCAAAAGTCAAAGATTTTCTGTACTAAATTGTACGGACGTAATATAATCAGACGTATCACAACATAGACTCATGTGCCGAGACCACTATTGCTGGAATACCAAAGGCCAAGCAGGATATACTAGAGCACAGTAGAGCGCAGAAATGCAGCGCATTTCTGTGGACAGCACGAGGGTTAAAGATATTCAATCCTAACCCAAACAAGCCCAACCAAAGCAAACGTAGCATAACTGTATAAAACGCGCGGCGGTCATTTTTTCTGCCCTCTCCAGAGCAAGGCAGAGAATATTAGATCACAGCAGAGCGCAGCAACCCACCGAGTAGCACTGTTTAGATCAAAAGTCAAAGCTATACTGTCCCAACCTATCCAAACGTAATACAGACAGACGTACCCTATCCTAACCGAACGTGCCGAGGCCACTATTGCTCTCCTCCACAGAGCCAAGCAGAACATAGTAGAGCAAAATAGAACGCAGTAATGCACCGAATATCTGTGTATGCAACAAAAGTCAAAGCTAACCTAACCAAACCTATTCTAACCTCGCCAAGCCAAGGTTAACTTAACCCAACCTAGCGTGCGGAGACCTCTATTGCTGCCCTGCTCACAGCAAAGCAGAACAAATTACAGGGGCTAGATCGCAGAAATCCATAGCATCGCAGCGCATAGCACAGCAGTCGAAGCTACCCTATTCTAACATAGCCAAACGTAACATAACAGAAGGTAGCAGAACTCAACCTAACATTCCGTGACTATTATTGCTTACCTCCCGCACCCCAAAACCAAGAAGAATATACAAGAGCGCTGTGGGGCGCAGATATCCGCCGATGATCACTGTATACCACGTCAGTCGGAGCTAACCAACCCAAACTCAGACTAACATTACCTAGCCGAACATAGCCCAACTCAAGCTGACGTGCTGAGAACAATATTACTGGCCTCGCGTGAGCCAAGCATAGTATAGGATAGCAATGTAGGACACTGAATTGGACCCAATAGCAGTGTATAGCGCTGAAGTTAACGCTTTATCAATCATATCTATCCGAACGTAGCCTGTCCGAACGTAACATAGGTCAACCTATATTGCCGCGACAACTATTCCTGTTATCCACAGATACAAACAGAGTTGTAGCGCACAATACAGGGCAAAAGTTCATAACGTCCATTGTATAGCAGAAAAATGAAACATATCGGAACCATACCCATGCTAACATAAACCGGCCAAACGTAACATAACTCAGCCTAACGCGCCGAGAGCACCATTGCCGGCCTCCCCAGCGGCAGCAGAGCACATTAAAGCATAGTAGAGCGCAGGAATCCACCGAGAAGCGGTGCATAGTAGAAAAGTCCTAGCTATCCTGTACTAGCCTAACCTAACGTAACAGAGTCTGACGTACTGTTGCTCTAAATGCCGTGGCGCGACCGCTACTGCTGGCCTCGCGAGAGCTAAGCTGAGTATAGCAGATCAACGTACAAAGCAGGAATAGCCCGAATAGCAGTGCATAGCAGAGGAGTAAGAAGTATCCTAACCTAATCTGTCCTAACCCAACGTAATGAGACGTAATCAATCCCAACCTAATCTGCCTAGCACAAAATAAACTGTCCTCCCGACCGCCAAGCTGGGCATATTACAGGGGAGTAGAGCTCAGATGTGCATAGGGCGGTAGTTTATAGCACTAAAGTCAAATATATCCTGACAGGACCCAAGTAAACCTAACCTAGCCAAGCGTATTACAACGCACCCTAAAGCGCCGCAGCCACTATTCAAAGAAATCTCAGACGATAGCAGGGATCGTTAGATCACAGTAGAGCGTAGAATTCCACCCAATAGCAGTGTATAGCCCAAAAGTCATAGCTACCCTGTCCTAACCTAACCAAACATAAAAAAACCAATCGCAACATAACTCGGGCTAACGAGCCGAGACCAACACTGCCGGCAACCCCATAGCTGAGCAGAATATACTAGAGCAAAGCTGAGCGCAGAAATCCACCGAATAGCAGTGTATGGCACAGAAGTAAAAGCCACCATAACCAAACTTAACCAAACCTGACCTAACCAAGCGTAACCTAGCTAGACCAAACGTGCCACGACCACTATTATTGGTCTGCCCGGAGACAAGCAGATGCCAGTAGAGAAATGCAGTGCACTGATATCGGCCGAAGAGCATTGCATAGCGCAAGAGTCAAAGCTATACTAACCAAACATATCCGAACCTAGCCAAGCAATGCGTATTCTGACTCAACCTTGCGTGCCGAGTCCACCATTGCTGGCCTACCTAGAGGCAAGCAGACCATACTAGGGCACAGTAGGGTGCAGAAATTCAACTTATAGCAGTGTATAGCGCAAAAGTCAATGCTGTCCGAGCCTAACCCAAACCAACATTACTTAGCCAACCGTAGCTTAACAGAAGTTGACGTGCCGAGATCACTGTGACTGTCGTCCCCAGTGTCGGGCAGAGTATAGCAGATCACAGTAGAGCACAGAAGTCCTTAGAATATCTGTGTTGAGCACATATGTCAAAGCAATTCCAACCTAACCAAACCAAACCTAACCTAACCAAACGTAATCTAACTACACATAACGTGCCGTGACCAGTATTGCTCGCCTCCACAGAGCGAAGTAGAGCATAATAGAGCACAGTTTTGAGCAGGAATCCATAGAATCGCTGCGTATAGTAGAAAATTCGAAGCTACCCATACCTAACCGAAGCTAGCATAACATAACCAAGAGTACCCTGTTTCAACCTAACCTGCCGAGACCACTAATACAGGCTTCACCAGGGACAAGCAGAGCGCAGAAATCCCCCGATAATGCGTGTATAACGTAAAAGTCAGAGCCTTCCTAACCAAACGTAGCCTAATCTAACCCAACCATAAGTAACCTATACCAACCTATCGTGCCACGACCGCTGTAGCTGGCCTCTGCAGAGTCGAGCAGAATATTGTAGTGCAATGGAGGTCGCAGAAGTGCACCGAATGGCAGTGTATAGCACAAAAGTCAAAGCTACCCTGTCCTAATCTAACCAAATGAAACACAACCAAACATAATATGAATGAACCTAACCTGCCGAGACCTCAATTGCTGGTTTACCTACCGCCAAGCAAATCATACTAGAGCACAGTAAAGCGCAGAGATCCGCCGCGAAGCAGTGTATAGCACAAAAGTCAGAGCTGTCCTATCCTAACTTAACTAAGCGTAACATAAGCAGACGTGACGTAATCAAACCTGACGTAACACGACTGCTGCTACTGGTCTCCCCAGAACCAAGCAGATTACAGCAGAGCAATGTAGAACGCTGAAATCTCCCGAAATGCTGTGTATAGCGCAAAAGTCGTAGCCATCCCTACCAAACGTACCCAAACCTTACCATACCATACGTAACATAACTCAACATATCGTGCGGAGAGCACTATTCCGTGCGTCCACAGAGACAAGCCGAGTTTGATAGCGCACAGAGCAGAAGTGCGCAGATGACCATAGGATAGCAGTGTGTGGCACAAAGTCGATGCTAACATACCAGAACACCATGTAACCTGAACCAACCAAATGCAACGTAACTCAAACTAACGTGACACGACCGCTATTGCTGGTCACGCCAGAGTAGATCAGAGTATAGTAGTGCAACGGAGGTCGCAGGAGTCAACCAAATGGCAGTGTACAGCACAAAAGTCAACGATATCATATCCCAACCTCATAAATCGTAGCAAATCCAATCGTAACAAACACAACCTAACGCGCCGGGACCACTACAGCTGGACTCCCCGGACCCAAGCAGAATATACTAAAGCACTGCAGACCGCAGAGGGCCACCAAATAGAAGTGCATAGCACAAAAGCAAATGCCATCCTATTCAAACGTATCCTATCATAAGCAAACCAAACGACACCTAACAAATTCTATCGTGCGACGACCACTATTGCTGGTCTCACAGCACCGAGAAGAGTACAGTGGATCAGTGTAGAGCGCAGAAATCCAGCGCGACGCCGTGCATGGCACAAAAGTCGAAGCTACCATACCCATACCTATCCAAGCGTAACATAGCCATAAGCAACCTAACTCGGTCTATCGTGCAGAGACAAATACCGCTGGCCCCCAGAGCCAACCAGAATATACTACAGCACAGTAGAGCGCAGAAATCCATCGAATATAGGTGTGTAGCATAAAAGTCCTAACTTTACCAAACGAATAATAACCAAACGCTATTTATCACAGCCTAACGTGCCGAGACCACTATTGTCGGCTTTCCCAGATCCAAGCAAAAAATAATAGTGCACAGCAGAGGGCAAAAATCCGCTGAACAAGAGTCTATACCACGAAAGTCAAAGCAATCCAAACCAAACCCAAGAAGATGTAACCTAACCAAACATAGCCTAACTCAAACAAGAGCGCCGAGGGCACTACTGCTGGCCACAACAGAGCTGAGGAGAGTGTAGCAAAGCAACGTAGGGCGTTGGCATCCACAGAATGGCAGTGTGTGGAGCAAATGACAAAGCTATCCTATTCTAACATATCCAACCGTAATATAACCAAGCGCAACGAAACTTATCCTAACCTGCCGGGACCACTATTGCTGGCCACCCTGGAGACAAACAGAATATGCTAGAGCACAGCAGAGCGCATTCATCCATAAAATAGCAGTGTATAGCACAAAAGTAAAAGATGTCCCAAACTAACACGACGTAACCTGACCAAACCTGACGTGGAATAACTAAACTGAACGAGCCGAGACCTCTATTGCTGGCCTCCCCTGAGCCAATCGGGACATATTAGAGCACAGCATGGAGCAGAAAGCCACCGCATTAACGTATGTATTTCAAAAGTCGAAGCGATCCTACCGTAACCTAACCAAACGGAAGCTGACCGAACACAGCCTAACTCAGCCTAACATGCCGATACCACTATTGGTGAAATCCACAGGGAAAAGCCGAATGTAATAGGGCGCAGTAGGGCGCAGAAATCCTGCGAACTGCTTTGAATAGCGCTAAAGCGGTTGATACAGTAGCAGAACTTGACATAATCTAATCTAACCGAACGCAGCATATCTCAACATAACCTGCAGCGGCCACTGCTCCTGGCCTCACCATAACCAAGCAGAATGTGGTAGAGCACAATAGTTCTCAGAAATGCACCGATTAACAGTGTATACCACGAAAGTCAAGGCTACACTAATCAAGCTTATCCTATCCTATCCTAACAAATCATAACCTAACACAACCTAACGTGCCACGACCTCTACTGCTCGTCTCCACAGAGTCGAGCAGAGTGGAGTAGAGCAACGTAGGGCGCAGACATCCACCGAATAGCAGTGCATTGCACAAGAGTCAAAGAAATCCTAACCAAGCCATCACAACCTATCCCAACGAAACGTGACATAACTCAAGCTGATGTGCCGGGAGTACTATTACTGGCCGCCCCAGAGCCAATCATTACATATCTGAGCACATTAGAGCGCAGAAGTCCACGGAATAACAGTGTACAGTACAAAAGTCGAAGTTGCCTATCCTAACCTAGCCAAACGTGGCATGTCCAAACGTAGCGTAACTCAACCTAACATGGCGAGACGACTTTTGCTGACATCCACAGAGACAAGTAGGTTATACTGGAGCACAGTAGTTCGCAGAAATCCTCCGCAATGCAGTGAATAGCGCAAAGGTCGAAGCTAGACCCCTCTAAGCTATCCAATCTTAACGTAACCAAACGTAACCTACCTCAAGCTATAATGACGCGACCACAATCACTGGTCCCCCCAGAGTCGAGCAGTCTATAGTAGTGCACAGTAGAGCGAAGAAATCCACCGAATAGCAGTCTACGTAGAAGAAAGTCAAAGCTATCCTAACCTATCCTAAACAAACATAACCAAACCAAGCGTAATCTAGCTGAAACTAACGTGCCGAGCCAACTATTGCTGTGCTTCCCAGAGACAAGCAGAGCACATTAGCGCAGAGTAAGGCGAAGAAGTCCACCGAATAGCAGTATAAAGTACAAAAGTAGATGCTCCCCTCTCCTAACCTATCCAAATGTGACATAACCAAACGTAACACAGATAAAACTAACGAGCCGGGACCACTATTACAGGCCTTTAGAGCGTAGAGCAGAGCATAGTTGAGCAATGTAAAGAGAAGAAATCCACCGAATAGCAGTGAGTGGCACGAAAGTGGAAGACATCCTGACAAAACCTGACTAAAGCAAACATAGCCAATCGTAGAGTAACTCAACGTAACGTGACGATACGACTATTTCTAGACCTGTCAGAGCCAAGTTGAACATACTCGAGCACAGTAGAGCGCTGAAATGCTCCGAATAGCAGTGTGTAGTGCGAAAGACGTAGCTATCCTCTCCTAACTGAGCCAAACGTGACATAACCAAACGTAAACTAACTACACCTAATACACCTACAACAATATTGCTGATCACCCCGGAGCCATCCAGAATATACTAGAGCATAGTAGATCACAGGAATCCACGGCGTTGCAATGTAAAACGCAGAAGTCATATCTGTCCTTTAATAACATAAACAATCGTAACATAACCAAACGTAATCTAACTCATCGTAACGTGCCGAGGACACTATTGTTAGGCTCTGCAAAGCCAAGCAGAATATGCCAGAGCACAGTAGATAGCAGAAAACCGCCGGACTGCAGTGCATAGCACAAAAGTCCGTGGTAGCCTGAGCAAACCTAACATAACCTAACCTAGGCGAAAGTAACATAGCTGAACCTATCGTGCCGCGACTACCATTTTCGGCGCCCCAGAGACCAGGGGAATACCCAAGAGCACACTGGACTACAGATACCCGCGGCCTTGCAGTGTACAGCACAAGAGTCAGATCCATCCTTTCCTTACCTAACCAAACGTAACATAACGAAACCAAACCTAACATACCTATCACATGGCGACCAGTCTTGCTGGCCTCCACGGAGTCGAGCAGAGCATACTGGAGTAGAGGAGCGCGCAGTAATCCATAGAATCGCAGTGTATTGCAGAAAATTCGAAGCAGACCAATCCCAAACGAAGCTAACGTAGCATTGCCAAACGTATCGTATCTTAACCTAGCGTGCCGAGACCACAGTTACTGTTGTCCCCATAGCGAAGCGGAACATACTAGATCACAGGAGAACGCAGAAAACCACCCCTCTACAGTGGACGGGACTGAAGTCAAAACTATCCTAAACTAACCCAAACGAGCCGAACCTAACCGAAAACAACGTAACGCAACCTAACGCGCCGCGGCCACAATTTCTGGCCTGGCCAGAGCAAAGCGGATAATACCAGATCACGGTGGTGAGCATATATGCACGGAACCGCAGCTAGCAGTCAAAAAGTCAAAGCAATGCTAGGATATCCTAACCTAAAGTTACATAACCAAACTTAAACTAACTCTGCCTAGCGTGCCCAGACAACTATTGCTGTCATCCACAGAGCCGTTCAGAATATTACAGGGCAAAGTAGAGCGAAGAAATGTGCCGAACTGCAGTGTATAGCACAAAAGTCAAGGCTACCATGTTCTAAACTAATCAAACGGAAAATAATCAAACGTAACCTAACTCAGACTAACGTGCCGAGGACAATACTGCTGGCGTCCCCATAGCCAAGAAGAATATAATAGAGTACAACAGAGCGCTAGAGTCCACATAAATACAGTGTACAGCGCAAAAGTCGGAGTCATCCTGACCGAACCCAACCATACCTAACCTAACCAAACGTAACCAGACCCAACCTAACATGCCGCGACCAGTATTGCTGGCCCCCACAGAGACAAACAGAGCATAATAGAGGTGAGTAGAGCGCATGCATCCGTAGAATCGCAGTGTACAGTAGAAAATTCAACGCTTCTCAAACCAAACCAAAGCTAACGCAACACAACCAAACGTATCCTATCTCAACCTAACGTGCCGAGGCCTCTTTTACTGGCATCCGCAGAGCCGAGCAGAAAATACTGTGGCAGAATGGGGCGCAGAAATCCACCGATATCTGTGTATACCACGGAAGCCAAATCTACCCAAACCTAACCAGAGCAAACATAACCTAACCAAACGAAGCCTGTCTCATCCTAACATGGCGAGAACAATATTACTGGCCACCGCAGAGCCAAGTAGAATATACTAGAGCACAGTGGAGCGCAGCAGTCCTCCGACTTTCAGTGTACGGTACAAAAGACAAAGACCTCCTATCCTAACCCAAACAAGCCTAGCGTAACCGAACGTAACCTAACCCTACATAATGCGTCGCGGCCACAGTTTCTTGCCACCCAAGAGCAGGGCAGAGAATATTAGCACACAGCAGAGTGCAGAAATCCTTCGAATAGCTGAGTACAGCACAAAAGTCAAAGCTATCCCAGCATAAACTAAACAAACGTAACGTAAGGAAATGTTACCTAGCTCCACCTACCCGCCGAACGCCACTATTGCTGACATCTCCAGAGCCAAGCAGAATATACAAGAGCACAGTAGATCGCAGAAATCCGTGGCGTTAAAGTGTAAAGCGCGAAAGTAGAGAAAACACAACCTAACGTGTCTTAACCTAAATCACCGAAGTGCAGCTTAACTTAGCGTAAGCTTCCGAAACAAGTATTTCAGTCTTTCCCAGAGACAAGCAGAACATATGAGAGGAGGGTATACAGCAGTAATCCCCAGTATCGCAGCGAACAGCCGAAAAGCCAAAACAATCCAGACCTGACCCAAACAAGTATAACACAACCAAACGAAGGCTAACTCAACATAACGTTCCACGGCCAGTATTGCTGGACGCCCCGAGGCCAAGCACAATACAGTAGAGCAAAGAAGAGCGCAGAGTTCCACAGAAAAACAGTGTATACCTCGAAAGACGTAGCCACCGCTATCTTAACACAGGCAAACGTAACATAACCAAACCTAGCATAGATCAACCTAACGAGCGGAGACCACTACTGCTGGTCACCGCAGAACCGAGCAGAGCATATTAGATCACAATACAGTGAAGACATCCACCAAATAGCCGTTTATAGCACAAAAGTGAAAGCTATCCTCCCCGACTCTAACGTAACCTATCCTGCGCAAATGTAACGTAACCCAAACTTTCGTGCCGCGACCACCATTGCTGGCCTCCCCAGGGTCGAGCAGAGTACAGTAGAGCAATGTAGATCGCAGGAACCCACCAAATATGAGTGTATTGCTCAAAAGTCGAAGCTGTCCTGTCCTAACATATCCAATGGTAATAATAACAAACGTAACGCAACATAACCTGACGTTCCGATTCTTCACTTGCTGGCCTCCCCGGGGCCAAGCAGTATGTAGTAGAGCATAGTAGGTAAGAGAAATGTACCGAATAACTGTGCATATCACGAATGTTAAAGCTATCCCAACCATTTATAGCCGAACAGGACCTAACCAATCGTAACGAACATCAATCCAACGTGCTGCGGCCACTATTGCTCACCTCGCCAGAGTCGAGCAGAGCATAATACAGCAATTTAGGGTGCAAAAGTCCACCGAATAGCAGTGTATAGCGCAACAGTCGATGATGCCCAGACCAAACCTGGCATAACCTAACCACACCGTACATAACATAACGGAACGTAGCATAAACCGACCCAACATGCCGTGGCCACTATTGGTGGTCTCTCCAGGTCCAAGCAGAATATTCCAGCTCGCAGTAGAGCGCAGAAATCCGCGGATAGCCGTGTATAGTACGAATGTCAAGACTATCGAATCCTAACCTCACCATACGTAACAGGAACAAACGTAGCATAACTCAACCTGTCGTGGCGAGACCACTCCTACTGCCCCCCTCCCGGAGCCAAGCGGAATATACTACAGCACACCACAGCGCAGCAATCGACCGCATTGCAGTGCACAGCACAAAAGTCAAATATACCCTGACCTAACTTTGCCCAACCTAACCTATCCAAACGTAGTGCAACTCAACATAATATCACGAGACCAATGTTGCTGGCATCCCAGAGCCAAGCAGGGCTTATTAGCGAACATTTCAGCGCAGAAATCCGCCGAATAGCAGGTAATAGCACAAATGACAAAGTAGCTTATCCTGACGTACTCAAACGCAACATGCCTAAACGCAGCTTAACTCAACCCAACATGACGAGGCCACTTCTGCTGCCTTCCACAGTCACGAGCACAATGCACTGGAGCACAGTACGGCTCAGGAATCCACCGCGTTGCAGTGAACAGCGCACAAGTCGAGGATACGCTAACCTGACCTGACCTAATCTAAACGAACCAAGCGTAACATATTTCAATGCAACGTGCCGCGATCCACTGCTCCTCACCACCCCAGAGCCGAACAGAATGTAGTAGAGCACAGTAGATCCCAGACATACACCGAATAACAGTGCACGGCACGAAAGGGGGAGCTATATTGACCAAAGATAGCCAAACCTAACCTAACCAATCGTAAGGTAACTCAACCTAACTTGCCGGGGACACTATTACTCGGTACCACACTGACGAGCAGAGTATAGTAGAGCAACGTAGAGCGCGCAGGTCCACCGAATAGCAGTGTAGAGCACAAAAGTCGAAAATATCGTAACCTACCACACCTAAACTAACCTACAAAAAACCTAGCCTAGCTCAACATAATGTGCCGCCACCACTACCCTGGCCTCCCCGGAGGCAAGCATAATGGAGTATGGCGCAGTAGATCACAGAAATCCACCGCAATTCAGTAAATTGCGCACAACTCGAGGATACTCTAACCTGATCAGACCTAATCTAACCTAACAAAGCGTAGCGTATTTCAACGCAACGTGCCGCCATCCACTGCTCCTGGCCTCCCCAGGGCCAAGAAGAATGGAGTAGAGCACGGTAGATCTCAAAAACGCACGGAATAGCAGTGTAGATCACAAAAGTCATAATAGACAATCCCAACCTAGCCAAACGTAACATACCCGAACGTAACCTAACTCAATGTAACATGGCGAGACCACTATCTCTGTCCTCCACAAAGACAAGCAGAATGTAGTAGAGCACAGTAGAGAGCAGAGAGCTACCGAATAACTGTGCATAGCACGAAAGCCGTAGATAGCGTAACCCAACCCGGCCTAACTTAACCAAGCCAAACGAAGCATAGTTCAAAATAACATGCCGCGACAACTGCACCTGGGATCCCAAGAGCCAGCAGAATGTAGCAGAGCACAGTAGATGACAGAAATCCACAAAAGAACTGTGTATGTTACGAAGGTCAAAGCAAACATAACCAAACTTAACCCAACCTAGCATAACCAAACGTAACCTATCACAGCCTGACGTGCCACGACATCCATTGCTTGCCTCCCCAGTGTCGAGCAGCGCATAGTAGGCAACGCAGAGCGCAGAAATCCACCGCATAGCAGTTTACAGCACAAATGTCAAAGAAACCCAAACCGAGCCTCACTAACTTAACCTATATGAACGTAACCTTACTCAAACTGACGTGCAGAGTCCACTATTGCTGACGTCCCCAGAGCCTAGCAGAAATTACTAGAGGGCAGAAGTTCGCAGAAATAAATCGAATCGCAGTGTATAGCACAAATGACATGTATATCATTAC
>NW_016910501.1:12848-34528 GCF_001483705.2 Eufriesea mexicana
GTGTGTAACACAAAAGTCACAGCTACCCCAGCCTAACCTAACATAACCGGACCCAACTCGATCTACTGTGCCTCGACCACTGTTGCTGGCGTCCCCTGGACAGTGCAGAACTTATTAGAGGAGCGTAGGGTACAGAAGTCCATAGATGCCAAGTGTACAGCAGAAAAATCTAAGCTACCCGAACCTTACCCATGATAATATGAAGTAAAGAAACGTAACCCAAATTAACCTAACATGCTGCGGCCAATATGACTGCCCTCCCCAGGGCAAAGCAGAGCAAATTAGGGCGCAGTAGAGCAGAGGAATCCACCGAAAGCAGTATGTAGCTCAAAAGCCAAAGTTGCCCTATCCATACCTAACCAACGGTAACACCACCAAACGTTACCAAGCTCAACCAAACGTCACGCGACCAAACAATGCCGGCCTCCCCATCGCCAAGCAGAATGTGTTAGAGTGGTGTAGGGCGCAGAAATCCATAGGATCGCATGAAATAGCAGAAAAGTAAATGATATCCATACCTAACCCAGGAAAGCATAACATAACCATACATACCCTACGTCATCCTTACGTGCCAAGACCGCTATTGCAACCCTCCTCAACCACAAGCAGAGCATATTAGAGCACAGTAGAGCGCAGAAATCCACTGAATAGCAGCGAATGTCACTAAAGTCAAAGCTACCCTATCCTAACGTAACCAAACTTAACCTGACCAAACGCAGCATAACCAAGCCTAACGGGCTGATGCCACCATTTCTGGCCTTCCCAGAGACAAGCAGAACATATTAGAGCACAGTAAAGCGCACGTACCCACCTTATAGCAGACTATAGCGCAAAAGTGAAAGGCATTCTAACCACACGTAAGCAAACCTAACCTAACCAGGCGTAGCCTATAACGACCTGTAGTGCCACGACCGCTATTCCTGGACTCCCCGGAGTCGAGCAGAGTATAGTAGAGCAACGAAGAGCGCAGGAATCCACCGAATAGCAGTGTAGATCGCAAAAGTCAAAGTTATCTCATCCTAACCTAGCCATACGTAACACAGCCAAACGTAACATAAATCACCCTATCGTGAACACAGCACTATTGCTGACCTTGCCACAGCAAAGCTGAATATACTAGAGCACAGGAGAGTTTAGAAATCGTACGCACTGAAGTTCAAAGCACAAAAGTCGCAGATATCCCTTCCTAACCTGACTCTACCTAACCAAGCCAAACAAAGCCTAACTAAACCTAACGTGCCGACACCAACATTGCTTGCTTCTACGGCGACAAACAGGGCATATTAGAGCAGAGAAATGCGCAGAAATTCAGCGAATAGCAGTTTATAGCACAAAAGACAAGGAAACCCTATCCTAACCTGACCAAACATAAGCGGATGTAACGTAACACAACTCGACATGCCACGACCGCCATTGCTGGCCTCACGAGAGCCAAGCAGAGTATATCAGAGCAATGTAGAACACCGCAATCGTCAGTGTAGCAGTGTGAAGCACAAAAGACTATACCAGCCAAACCAAACTTAGCCTAACATAACCTAACCGAACGTAATTCAACACAGCCGAACGTTTCACGACCGCTACTGCTAGCCTCCCCAGAGGCAAGCAGATGGTAGTAGAGCACTGCAGTGCGCAGATAACGACCGAATGGCAGTGTAAGGCACAAAAGTCAAAGCTTCCCTTTCCTAACCTATCCAAACGTAATACAAACAAACGCAACCTATCTTAACCGAAGGAAGCCTAACTCAACCAAACATTCCACGGCCGATATTGCTGCCCTTCTCAGAGCCAAGCAGTACTTATTAGAGGGGAGTAAAGAGCAGAAATCCACAGAATCGCAGTGTACAGCAGAAAAGTCAAATGTACCCAAACCTAGCACAAACAAACATATCATAGCCTGACATAGCAAACCCAACGTTACGTGCCGCGACCACAACAGCTGGCATCCACTGGGCCAAGCAGATTACTGTAGAGCGCAGTAGAGGGCAAGAATCCATCGAATAACAGTGCACAGCACAAAGACAAAGCTGTCCCTTCCTAACCCGACCAAATCTAACATGAGCAAACGTAATATAACACAACCTAACGTGGCGCGACCACTATTACTGGCCTCCCAGAGCCAAGCAGAACATGTTAGACGAGAGCAGGGCGCAGATATCAATTCAATCGTAGTGTACATCACAAAGGTCCACGATAACCAAGCTAAACCCAAACTAACATAACCTAACCTAACGTAGCCAAACTCAACGTAACGTGCCGCGACCACTATTACTGGCCTCCGCAGAGTAAGGCGGAGCATATTAGATCACAGTAGAGAGCAGATATGCACTGAATAATAGTGTACAGCACAAAAACCAGAGCTGTCCTCTCCTAAGCTAGCCGAACATAGTATAGCCGAACGTAACGTAACTCCGCCTAACATGCCAAGACCACTATTGCAGTCCTCCCCAGAGCAAAGCAGAATATGCTACGGCACAGGAGAGCGCAGAAGTCCGACGCAGTACAGTGCAAAGCACAAAAGTGGGCGATATCCCATCCGAACGTGACACAACCTTACCAAGCCAAACGAAGCATAACTCAACCTAATGTGCCGAGAAAAATATTGCTGACCACCGCAGGGCAAAGCAGAGCATTTTGGAGCACAGTAGACAGCAGAAATCCACCGAACAGCGATGTATAGCACAAAAGTCACAGTTATCCTATCCTAACCAAACCAAACCTAACACAACCTGGCACGCCGAGAGCACTACTCCTGTAATCCGCAGAGAAAAGCAGGGTGTGGTAGCGCACAGAAGAGAGCATAAGCCCATAGAATAGCTGTGTGTAGCGGAAAAGACAAACATTTCGTAGCATAACACAGCGAAGACTAACGTAACCGGACGTAACCTAACGTGCCGAGGCCACTGTTGCTGGTATCCGCAGAGACAAGCAGAAAATACTAGAGCACAGTAGAGCGCAGAAATCAGCGGCATTGAAGTGTAAAGCGTAAAGCAAGGGGTATCATAACCAAACCTGGCCAAACCAAACCTAGCCAAACGTAACCAATAGCAACCTCCGTGCATATCCATGTATTGCAGGACTCCCCATCGCCAAGCAGGTCATATTAGGGGAGAGTATAGCGTAGAAGTCCATAAAATGTCAGTCTGTAGCACGAAAGTCAGTGATATCCTAACCCAACCCAAACAAACCTGATGTAGCCAAGCGTAACCTTACAAAACCTAACGACCCGCGGCAACTATTTCTGGAATTCCCACAGCAAAGCAGGGAGCAATTGATCAGAATAGAGCGCAGATATCCACCATATAGTAGTGTACAGCACAAAGGTCTCAGCTATTCTTTGCAAACCTAACCAAGCCTTACCTAACCAAACGTGGCCTAACTCAACCTAACGTGCCGAAACCACTATTACTGGTCTCCCCAGAGTCCAGCAGAATATAGTAGAGCAATGGAGAGCGCAGTGACCCACCGAACAGCAGTGTATAGCGCAAAAGTCAAACTTACACTGTCCTAACCAAACCAAACCTAGCACAACCTAACGTAACCTAACTAAACCTATCGTGCCTACACCAGTATTGCTGACCTTCGAGAGCAAAGCGGAATATGCTAGAGCACAGGGGAGCGTAGAGATCCGACGCAATGAAGTGCAAAGCACAGAAGTCTATGACATTCTATCCTAACCTGACACAGCCTAAACAAGCCAAGTGAAGCCTGACCCAAACTAACCTGCCGGGACCACAATTTCTGGCATCCACAGCGTCAATCAGGGCACATTAGAGCAGAGCAAAACGCAGAAATTCACGGAATAATTGCGTATAGCAACAATGCCAATGCTATCCTTACAAAACATAACCAAACGTAACATAACGTAACGCAGCTTAACTCAAACTGACGTGCCGAGTTCACAATTGCTAGACTCCCCATGGCCAAGCAGGATATTGTAGAGCACAGTGGAGCGCAGGAGTGCACCAAATGTCAGTGCTTACCACGAGAGTCCAAGCTATCCAGACATAACCAAAGCATACGTGACGAAGGCAAATGTTGCACAGCTCAACTTAACGTGCCGAGACCAGCATTACTGGCCTCCCCAGAGACGAGCCGAATATACAAGAGCACAGTAGACAACAGAAAGCCTCAAAATAGCACTGTGTAGCACAAAAGACAAAGATACCCTAAACTAACCTGTCCTATCCCAAAATAACCAACCGTTGACTAATTAAATATTACGAACCGGGTCCAATATTGCTGGCCTCCACATAGCCAAACAGAACTTATTAGCGGAGCGTAGAGTGTAGAATGGCAACGTACAGCAGAAACGTCAAAGATAACCTAGTCTAACCCAGACAAACCTACCCGAACCGTGTGTAACATAACTCAAACGAACGTGCCTTAACCACTACTGCTGGCATCCCTGGAGCCACGCAGAGCATATCAGGACGCAGTGGAGCGCTGAAATCGACAACAATGCAGTGTATAACGCAAAAGTCGCAGCTATCCTCACCAAACATAACGGAACCCAACCTAACCGAACGAAACATAACGCAAACTAACGTGCCGCGACCGGCATTGCTGGCCTCCCCAGAGACAAGCAGGGAATATTAGAGCACAATAGTGCGCGGAAGTCCACCGAATAGCTGTGTATAGCACAAAAGGATATGTTACCCTCCCCTAACTAAGCCAAACGTAATATAACCAAACGTAGCCTAACAAAGCCAAGTGTGTCTAGACCACTACTGCTGGCCTCCCCATCCCCAAGCAGAACATATGAGAGGAGAGCGGAACGCAGGGGTCAAAATGACAGCATTGCGTGGCAGAAGGATCAAAGCTATCCAAACCTAACCCATGCCAACGTAACCAAAACGAACGTAACCTAACTCAAGCTAGCGTACACAGACTACCATTGCTGCCGTCCTCAGAGCAAGGCAGATCATATTAGTGCCGAGTAGAGCGCAGAAATCCATAGAATCGCTGCGCACAGCACAATAGTCGAAGCTACCCTCTCTCAACTTAACCAAATGTAACCTAACCGATCGAAGCCTGGCTGTACCGAACGGGCCGAAAACATTACTGCTTGCCCCTCCAGATCGAAGCACAACATACTAGATCAAACTAAAGCGCAGTAATACACCGCATTGCAGTGTATATCACAAAAGTGAAAGACATCCTAACATAACCCAAGCTAACATAACCTAACATGACGTAGACGAGCTGAAAGTAACGTGCCGCGACCGCCACTGCTTGCCACCACGCGGACGAGCAGGTAGGAGTGGAGTACTGTAGGGGGCAGGAAAATACCTAGTAACAGTGTACAGCACGAAAGTCACAGCTATCGCAACCAAACATATCCGAACCTATCCTAACCGTACGTAACCTAACGCAACGAAACGTGACACGACCGCTACTGCTGGCCTTCCCAGAGACAAGCAAAGTATAGCAGAGCAAGGCGGATCACAGATATCGGCCGAACAGCAATTTACAGCGGAGAAGGCAAAGCTATCCTAACCAAACCAGACCTAACCTAACCAAGCCAAACATAACATAGTACAACCAACCGTGCCGGGACCACAGTTTCTGTCCCCGGCAGTGCCAAGCAGAACGGACTAGAGCACAGTGGAGCGCAGAAATCCATCACATAATATTCTATACCACAAATGTCAAAGCAATCCTACCAAAGCCTGGCCAACATAGCGTAGCCAAACTTACCCGAACTCATCTTAATGTGCCGAGAACACTATTGCTACCCTCCCCAGACCCAGGCAGAACATATTGGAGGAGGGTAAAGCGCAGAAGTCCATAGAATCGCACTGTAAAGCAAAAAAGTCAAAGTTATCCTAACCTAACCAAAACGAACATAACGAAACCCAACGTATCAAAACACAGCCTACCGAAATGCGACCACTGCTGCTGTCCACCCCGATAGTCGAGGTGAGCGTAGCAGAGCAATTTAGAGCGCAGGAATCCACCGAAGAGCTGTGCATAGCACACGTGCCGAGAACACTATTGCTACCCTCCCCAGACCCAGGCAGAACATATTGGAGGAGGATAAAGCGCAGAAGTCCATAGAATCGCACTGTAAAGCAAAAAAGTCAAAGTTATCCTAACCTAACCAAAACGAACATAACGAAACCCAACGTATCAAAACACAGCCTACCGAAATGCGACCACTGCTGCTGTCCACCCCGATAGTCGAGGTGAGTGTAGCAGAGCAATTTAGAGCGCAGGAATCCACCGAAGAGCTGTGCATAGCACAAAAGTCTAAGCTACCCTATCCTAACCGAACCAAATGTAACATAACCAAACTCAACCTAACCCAGCCTAGTGTGCCGAGAGCATTACTTCTGGCCTCACCATGGCCTAGTATAATGTACTATAGCATAGTAGAGCGCAAAAATCTACCGAACAGCAGTGTACGACACAAATATCAAATTCATCATAACCAAACATATCCTACCACAGCTTAAACGAGCGTGAACCTCACAAGCGTAACATAAATATTCCTAACGTGCCGCCGCCACTATTGCTGGCCTCCCCAGTGCCAAGCAGAAAATATTATATGAAATTAGTTTTCAGGAGCCCACGGAATCGACGTGTACGGTAGAAAAGTCAAAGACATCCAAACCTAACCCGAAATAACCTAACAATACATAACGTAGCAAAGCTCAACATAACGTACTGCGACCACACTTGCTGGCCTCCACAGGGTATAGCAGGTTAGAGTAGAGCACAGTAGTCTGTACGAATCCTCTCAATAACCATGTATAGCGCTAAAGCGAAGAATATCCGAACCAAACTTGCCCTAACTTAACCTAACCAAACGTCGAGCGCTGATTTCCAACGAACAGCATTGTACAGCATAAAAGTCAATGCTACCCTATCCTAACCTAACCAAGCGTGACACAGCCAAATGTAATCTAACTGAACCAAATATGCGGCGACCGTTACAGCTGGCCTCCCGAGAGACGAGCAGTGTATAGTAGAGCCATGTAGATCGCAGAAATCTTCCGAATTGCAGTGTATAGCGCAAAAGTCATAGCTACCCTGTCCTAATTTAACCAAACGTATCTTAATCAAACGCAACATGAATCAGACTAAAGTTGCGACAGTGATACTGCTGTCATCCCTATAGCCAAGCAGAATACACTAGTGCACAGCAGAGAGCAGAAATCCACCGAATACCAATGTATGGCACAGAAGTTGAAGCCACCCTGGCCAAACCCGACCAAACATAACATAACCGAACGTAACATAACTCAACCAAACCTGCCACGACCGCTATTGCTGGACTCCCCAGAGACAGGCAGATGCTAGTAGAGCAATGCATTGCACAGGTATCGACCGAATAGCAGTGAATAGCACAAAAGTCGAAGTTACCCTATCCTAACGTAACCAGCGATCACAAAGCCAAACGTAACATACCTCAACCTAACGTGCCGAGACAACAGCTGCTGGCCTCCCAAGAGCCACGCCGAGTATGCCGGAGAGTAGCAGGGCGCAGGAATCCGCCTCATTGCAGAGTACAGCACAAAAGTCAAAGGCACCAACACCTTACCTGAACTACCCTACACTATACGAAGGTATCGTAACACAACCTGCCCTAACCTAACCAAACCAAATGTAGCGTAACTCAATATGACGCGGCGCGACCACTGCTCCTGGCCTCACCAGAACCAAGCAGAATGCAGAACAGCGCAGCAGATCACAGAAACCGAAGGAATAGCAGTGCAAAGCACAAATGTCAAGGTAGCCTAACCTAA
This sequence comes from Eufriesea mexicana, assembly GCF_001483705.2. NCBI lineage: Eukaryota > Metazoa > Arthropoda > Insecta > Hymenoptera > Apidae > Eufriesea > Eufriesea mexicana. The sequence continues at coordinate 20,597 of NW_016910501.1, forward strand.
CCTTGCCAAACGTAACATACACAAACGTAACCTAACTCATCCTAACATTGCGAGACAAATGTTGCTGACCTCCGCAGAGGCAAGTAGGGTGTACTAGGGCATAGTAGTTCGCAAGAACACTCCGCATTGCAGTGAATAGCACAAATGTCGAGGATATCCTAACATAGCTTGACCAAACCTAACCTAACCAATCGTAACCTAATTCATCCTAGCGTGCCGCGACTGCTATTGCTGTCATCCAAGGACCCAAGCAGGAAACATCAGAACGCATTAGGGCGCAGAAATGCGCTGATAGTGGTGTGTAGCACAAAATTCTAGACTATCATATCCTAACCTCCCAAGCGTGGCACAACCAAACGAAGCATGGCTCAACCTAACGTGCCGAGACCATTACTGTTAGAATGACCTGAGCCAAGCAGAATATACTAGAGCAGAGTAGATCACAATAATCCAAGCCGTTCCAGTGTAAAGCACAAGAGTGAAGATAACCTAACCCAACCTGACCCAAGCTAAGCCAGCCAAACGTAGCTTAACGCAGGATAAGGTGCCGAAGCCCCTATTGCGTTATTTCCCAGAGCCAAGCTGTACATACCAAGGAAGAGTAGTCCGCGGAAATCCACCGAATAGCAGTGTACAGCAGTAATGTCGAAGAAATACTCTCCTAACCTAACCAATTGTAGCATACCCATCGTAACCTAACTCAATCTATCGTGCAGCGACCACTATTGCTGGCCTCCACATAGTCGAGCAGAGTATAGTAGAGCAGAGTAGAGCGAATGCATCAACCGATTCACAATCTATGCCATGAAAGACAAAGCTATCCAAAGCTAACCCAATCAAACGTACCATAACTGAACCTGGCGCACCGAGACCAATATAGCTTGCATCCCGTGAGTAAAGCAGAGCACACTAGAGCAGTGTAGAGCGCAAAAATCCACCGAATAGCAGCGCGAAGCACAAAGCTATCATTTCCTACCAAAACCAAACGTAACATAAGCAGACGTAGCGTGATTCAACCTAACGTGCCGACACCACTGTTGCTGGCGTCCCAAAGCCGAGCAGAGCATGTTATAGCACACTAGAGCCCATATATCCTTCGAATAGCAGTGTATAGCAGAAAAGTCTGACCTACCGTGTCATAACCTAACCCATCGTTGCATAACCAAACTTATCGTAGCTCAGACCAACGTGCCGCGACCACTACTGCTGGACTCCAAAGAGTCTAGTAGAGAGTCGTAGGGCAATGTAGGGCTCTGAATTCCATGCAATAGCAGTGTATGGCGCAAAAGTCAACGTTATCCCATCTGAACCGAACCAAACGTAACATAACCAAGCGCAACGTAATCCACCATAACGTACCAAGACCACTATTGCTGGCCTCCCTAGCGCCAAGCGGAACATACTAGGGCACAGTATAGCGCAGAAGCCTACCAAATAGCAGTATACAGCACAAAACTCACTGGCGCCCTCTCCAACCCTAGTCAAACGTGAAATAACCAAACGTAGCATAAGTCAAACCATCTCGCCGGGAACACTATTACTGGCCACCCCAGGGTCGAGCAGAGCATAGCAGAGCAATGTAGAGAGTAGAAACCAACCGAAAAAGAGTGTACAGAACTAAAGTCAATGATATCCTGACTAAACACGATCTAACCTAACCAATCCAAACGTAACACAACACAATCGGACGTGCCACAACCACTCTTGCTTGCCTCCCCAGAGTCGAACAGAGTATAGTAGACCAATGTAGAGCACAGAAATTCACCAAATAGAAGTGTATAGCGCAAAAGTCGAAGCCTCCCCATCCAAATATATCCAACCTTAGCACAACCAGCCGAAATATAACTAAACCTAACGAACCGCGACCGCTATTGCTGTCCTCTTCAGAGTCGCGCAGAACTAACTAGAGGACATTAGGGCGCACAAGTCCATGGAATCGCAGTGCATAGCAGAAAAGACATATCTATCTAGACCTAACCGAAGCTACCATAACCAAACTAAGCGCAGCATTCCTCAATATAATATGCCGCGGCCACTGTTGCTGGCCTCCCAGGTCCAAGTGGAATGCACTAGAGCGCAGTCGATCGCAGAAATCCGCGGATCAGCAGTGTACAGCACGAAAGTCAAGGCCAACCTTACCGAAGATTACGCAACTTGAACTAACCAAACGCAACGTAACTCAAACTATCGTGCCGAGACCAACATTTCTGGCGTTCTCAGGGCTAAGCATAATATCGATGAGCACAGATGAGCGCAGGAATACTCCGAACAGCGGTGTACAGCACGAAGGTCTAGGTTAATTCGGCCGAGCTTAACCTAAGCTTACATAACCAAACGTAAACGAACTCAACCTAACGTGCCGAGACAATTATTGCTTGCCACAACAGACCCAATCAGAGATATTAGAACGCAGTAGAGCGCAGAAATGCGCGGATAGGGGTGTATAGCACGAAGGTCTAGGATCTCCTCTATCCTAACCTCCCAAACGTAACATAACCGATCGTAGCGTAGCACAACCTAACGTGCCGAGACCACTATTGATGGCCACCCCAGGGACAAGCATAAAATACTAGAGCACAGTAGTGCGCAGAATACCACCGCATTGCAGTGAATAACACAAAAGTAGTAGATACCCTAACCTAACCAAGCGTAGCACAGCTCAGGGCAACCTACAGCGACCACAGCTCCGTGCCTCCCCAGGGCCAAGCTGAGTTCACTAGTGCACAGTGGTATACAGAAATCCACCGAATGACAGTTTATAAAACGAAAGTCTAAGCCACCCTAACCAAATATAGCCTAACCTGACCAAACCAATCTTAACGTAACTCAACCTAACTAGCCACGGCTGCTATTGCTCGCATCCCCTGATTCGAGCAGAGTATAGTAGAGCAATGTTGAGCGCAGAAATCCGCAGAATAGCAATTCATGGCACAAGTGTCGGGGATGTCCTAACCAAACCAGGCACAACCTAACCTAATCAAACGCAGTATAACCAAACGTAATGTGCGGCGTCCGACGTTGATGGCCAGCGTAGAGGCAAGCGGATCAAATTAAACCACACTAGAGCGCAGAAAACGACCGAATAGCATTGAATGGCAAAAAAGGCTAAGCTACTCTGTCCAAACAAAGCCAAACTTGTCATAAGCAAACGTAGACTAAGTAAGCCGAACGCGCCGATGCCACTGTTGCCGGCCTCCCCAGAGCTAAGCAGAAAGCATTAGAGCGCACTAGAGCGCAGAAACCGGTGGATAGCGTTGTATAGCACAAATGTCTAAACTATCCTGTTATAGTCTCACCAAACGTAACATAACCGGACGTGGCACAGCTGAAACTAACGTGCCGAGGCCACTATTGCTGGCGCCCCAGAGCACAGCACAGCGCAGAAGTCCGCCGCATTCCAGTCTATAGCACAAGAGTCAGAGTGGCCTATCCTAACCTAGCCAAACGTATTATATCCAAACGCAGCCTCACTAAACCTGACATGACGAGACCATTATTGCTGGCCAGTACAGAGACGAGCAGGATGTGCTAGGGCGCAGTAGTGCAGAGAAATCCACCTCAATGACTTGAAGAGCACAATAGCCGTAAATACCCAATCATAACCTGACCAAATCTAACCTAACCAATTGCAGCACATCCAAGCGTGGCGTGCCGCTACCACTGCTCCTGGCCTCCCCGGAGCAAAGCAGAATGTATGTAGTAGAGCACAGTAGGTCATAGAATTCCACCGAATAGCAGTGTAGGGCACAAAAGTCAATGTAGCATATCCTAACGTAGCCAAACATGACACTTCCAAACGCAACATAACCAAACCTATCGAGACGAGACCACCATTGCTCGCCTCCACAGAGACAAGAATAATGTACCAGACCACAGTATGGCGCAGAAATCCACCGCATTGCAGCGAATAGCACGAAAGACGTAGATATCCAAGCCTCACCTCAGATAACCTAACCTAACCGAAAGTAGGGTAGCTCAACAGAGCGTGCCGCGACCACTGCAGCCGGACTTCACAGAACCAAGTAGAATACGGCAGAGTGAATTAGAACACAGGAACCCGCCGGATAATAGTTTATGGCACGAAAGTCGAAGTCACTATAGCCAAACATAATCTAGTATATCTTAATCAAACGTAGCCTAACTCAACCTAACGTGCCGCGACAATTGCTGTCCTCCACTGGGACAAGCATGAAATAGTGGAACACAGTCGAGAGCAGAAGTCTTCCGAACAACAGTGTACAGCACGAAATTCAAATATAACATGTCCGAGCTTGACATAACCTAACCTAACCAAACGTAACGTAACCCTACATAACGTGTCGAGACACTTGCCTGGCACCCCGGAGCCAAGCAGAATGTACTAAGGCACAGTATAGCGTTGAAATCCAGCGCATTGCAGTGAATAGCACAAAAGTCAAACATATCCTGACCTAACTAGGCCTAACCTAACCCATCCCAACGTAGTGTATCACAACCTAACGTGAGGCGGCCAATATTGCCGGCATATCCAGCGGCATGCAGAGCGTATTATAGCGCATTAGAGCGCGAAAGTCCACCGAATGGCGGTGTAGAGCATAAAAGAAGAAGCAGCACATGCTAATCTAAACAGACGTAACATATACTAACGCAGCATAACTCAGCCTAACGTGCCGGGACCACTACTGCTGGCCTCCACAGAGACAAGCAGAGTGTACTAGAGCACAGTAGTGCGCTGGAATCCACCGCCATTCAGTGAACGTCTCACGAGCTGTAGATATCCTGACCAAACCTGACCTAATTTAAGCTAACGAAACGCACTATAGGCCAACATGGCGTGCCTAGAACACTGCCCCCCCCCCCCGGCGTACAGCAGAATGTCGTAGGGCACAGTAAATCACAGAAATCCACCGAAAAGCAGTGTAAACACAGGAGTCCATGTAGCCTTTCCTAACTTAGCCAAACGTGACATATTCAAACGTAACATAACTCAAATTAACTTGACGAGACCACCGCTGCTCGCCCCCACAGAGACGAGAAGAGTGGTACAAAGCAAGGAATAGTGCATGATCCCACCGCAATGCAATGCATAGCACAAAAGCCGTAAATATCCCAACCTGGCCTGTCCTGACCTAACCTAACTGAATGTAGCATAGCTCAGCATAACGTCCCTTCACCACTGCTCCTGGCATGACCAGAGACAAGCAGAGTGTAGTAGAGCACAGCAAATCACAGAAATTCACCGAATAGCTGTTTATAGCACGAAAGCATAAGCTATCCTTACCAAATATAACTTAATCTGGCACAACCTATCCTGATGTAGCTCAACCTAACGTGCCACGACCACTATTGCTTGCCTCCCCAGAGTCGAGCAGAATACAGTAGAGCAATGTAGAGCGCAGGAATCCGCCGAATTGCAGTTCATTCCACAGAAGTCAAAGAAATCCGAACCGAGCCTACATAACCTAACCTAACGAAATGCAAACTTTCTGAACCTAACGTGCCGAGACCATAATCACTGGACACCCCAGAGTCAAGCAGAACATACTAGAGAAATGTAGAGCGGAGAAGCTCTCCGAATAACGGTGTGTAGCGCAATAATCAATGTCATCCTAGCCTACCCTAACCAAGCATAACATATCCAAACGTAGGCTAACACAGCATACTGTGCCGAGACTACCATTTCTGCCTCCCCAGAGCCAAGCAGAGAGTCTCCGAGCAGTGTACATCGCAGATATCCACAGTAAGGCAGTGTACAGCATAAAAGTCAAAACTATCCTATCCAAACGTAACCAAACGTAACATAACCAAACGTAATCTAACCCGACCTAACGTGCTGAGACAACTATTGCTGTCTCCACAGAGCCTTGCAGAACATACTAGTGTGGAGTGGAGCGCAGAGATCCACCGGACAGCAGTGTATAGCACAAAAGTCGGAGCTACCCTAAGCAAACGTATCCTAACCTAACCTAGCCACACGTAACCTGACACAACCTCACGTAACGCGACAACTACTGCTGGCCTCACGGGAGACAAGTGGAGTACAGCAGACCAATGTATAACACAGGAATCGAGCGAAGAGCAGCGTAATGCACAAAAGGCGATGCTATCCTAATCCAAACCTAACCAAGCCCAACCGCACCCAACGGAATATATCTCAACCTAGCATGCCGCGACCACAATTCCTGGCGTCCACAGAGACGAGTAGAGTGCGACAGAGCACAGTACGTCGCAGACGTGCACCGAGTAGCAGCGTATGCCACAGAAGTCAAAGCTATGGCGCCCTAAACTATCCTAACGTAGTATAACCAAGCGTAACATAACTTAACCTGACGTACCGAGACCACTATAGCTGGTATCCCCAGAGCCAAGCAGAATATACTAGAGAACAGTGGAGCGCAGAGAGCCGCCCGATAGCTGCGCACAGCATAATAGTCAAATATGTCATGATCACCCTGACCATACCTAGCCCAACCGAACGTGGACTAACTAAACTTAATATGACGCGACTCCTATTTATGGCTTCCCCAGAGCCAGGATGACCATGTTAGATCACATTAGAGCGCGGAAATCCATGGAGTAGCAGTGTATGGCGCAAAAGTAAGAGTTGTCCTATACTAACCTAACCAAACGTAACATAACTGGGCGCAATGTAATACAACCTAAAGTCCCTAGACCACTATTGCTGGCCTCCGAATCACAAAGCAGAACATATTAGAGGAGAGCAGAGCGCAGATGTCCACAGAAAGGCAGTGTATAAGGCAAAAGTCAAAGATATCCTAACCGAACCTAGGCAAGCCTATCTAACCGAGCGAACCTAACTCAACATAACGCGACGCAGCCACTATTTCTGGCCTCTCCAGGGCAAAGCAGAGAATACTAGATAACAGTAGATCGCAGAAATCGACCGCATAGCGGATTATAGCACAAAAGTTGAATCTATCCTAGCCTGACATGGCCAAACATAGCATAACCAAACGTAACATAGCTCAACCTATCGTGACTAGACCACTATGGCTGACCTCTCCCGATCAATGCAGAACATATTAGAGCAGAGTGGAGAGCAGAATTCCACCGAAGAACAGTGTATAACACGAAAGTCAAATCTATCCACACCTAACCCTAGGTGCCCTAGCATATACAGCTTTGGCCTGGCATGGCCAGCAAGAGTGGTCCGGGCACTGTGCTTTCTGTCAGGATACGTTCGGCTAGGCAAGGTCAGGCTAAATTTAGTCAGCATAGCTTTAAATCTTGCGCTGTACACTTCTATGCGGTGGGCGTCTGCGCGGTGCTATGCTCTAGTATGTGCTGCTTGGCTTTGCGGAGTGCAGCAATAGCGGTCTCGGCACGTTGGGCTAAGTCAGGCTACGTTTAGATGTGTTCTGTTGGTTCGGGTGTAGTTTGCGCAGCTGGGACTTTTCTGACATACACTGCGATTCTATGGACTTCTGCGTTCTACTTTCCATTAACGTGATCTGCTCGGCTCTGGGGAGGCCAGCAATACAATTCGTGGCACGTTATGTTGTGTCAGGCTACGTTTGGGAATGTTACGATTGGCCAGGTTAGGAGGGGATAGCATTGACTTTAGAGCTATAGTCTGCTATAAGGTGGATCTTTGCGCCCTACAGTTCTCTAATATTTTCGGCTTGGCTCTGCGAGGGCCAGCAACAGTGGTCTCGGCACGTAATGTTGAGTCCGGTTTTATTCGGCTAGGTTGGGTTAGGCTATGTTTGCTTAGGACAGCTTTATCTTTCGTGCCCTTCACTGCTCTTCGGCGGATTTCTGCGATCAACTGTGCCCTGGTATGCCCTGAACGCATATGGGGGGGGGGAGTGGTTCGGAAGAAGCGGTTTCCGCACGTAAGGTTGAGCTAGGCTACGTTTGGCTATGGTCGGCTTGTTTGCGTTAGGCTTAGGCAGCTTTGGCTTTACAGGTACACTTTGCGATTCCATGTATTTCTGCGTTGCGCTCTTCACTAATGTGTTATGCTTGGCTGTATGGGTGCATATAATAGCGGTCGCGACACGTTATGAAGAGTTGGGATACGTTTGGTTGTGTTTACGTTGGTTATGTAAGGAAAGGACACGTTTGACTTTGGGGCCGTAGCCTGCCGTAAGGTGCATTTCCACGCCCTGCAGTGCTCTAATCCTTTCAGCTTGGTTCTGAGAACTCCAGCAATAGTTGCCTCTGCACATTACGTTGAGACACTTTGCGCTCGCTTAGTTTGGGTCAGGCAAATCTTGGTCAGGATAGGTTTAGCTTCTGAGTTGTACGCTGCTATTCGCTGGATTACTGCGCCACACTGTGACATAGTATGCCCGGTTTGGCTCTGGGGAGGGCTGCAGTATCGATCACGGCTCGTTAGGTTGAGTTGTGTCATGTTTGGTTATGTTCTGGTTGTTTGGGATAGGCTTGGGTCGTTTCGACTTTTCTGTTACAATCAACGACTACATGGATTTCTGCGTCCAACTCCCCACTAATGTGTTCTGCTTGCCCCTGGTGACGACAGCAACAGGGGTCGCGGCTCGTTTGGTTGAGCCAGTTTTCGTTTGGTTATGTTACGGTTGGTTAGACTTAAAGGGGTAAATTTCACTTTAGTGCTATAGTCTGCTATTAGGTGCATTTCTGCGCTCTACAGTGCTGCGATATTTCCAGCTTGGCTCTGGGGAGGACACAATGAGTGGTCTCGGCACGTTATGTTGAGTCAGCTTACGTCCGGTAAGGTTGGGTTGCGCTATGTTTGGTTCGGGTAGATTTATCTTTCGCGCTGAACGCTGATCTACGGTGCACTTCTGCGCTCTACTGTGCTGTAGTATATCCTGCTTGGCTCTGGGGAGGGAAGCAATATGGTTCTCGGCACTCTAGGTTGAGCTTGGCTGTGCCTAGTTACGTTCTGTCGGTTTGGGTTAGGTTCGGTTAGCCATGACTCTCCTCATACACACTGAAATTACATGGATTTCTGTGCTCCACTCAAAACTAGTGTGTTCCGCTTGGCCCAGGGGAGGACAGCAATAGTGGTTCCGGCACGTTAGCTTTGGATAGGTTACGTTTGGTTATGTTGCGATTGGTCAGGGTAGGTGAGGATGGCTTCGACTTAATTGCAGTAGTCTGTTATTAGGTGGATCCCTGCGCCCTACAGAGCTGCAATACTTTCAGCTTGGCGCTGAGTATGCCAGCAATAGTGGTCTCGGCTGGTTAGGTTCAGTTAGTCTATGTTCGGATATGTTTTGTTAGTTTGGGTTAGGCTTGGGTAGCCTTGACTCTTCTGATATACACTCCGATTCTATGGCATTCGGCGTTCAACTCTCCACTAATGTATTCTGCTTGAATCTGGGAGGTCCGTAGTAGTAGACGCGGCGCGTCAGGTTGAGTTCGGTTACGTTTCGTTATGATACGGTTGGTTAGGCTTGAAGGGGATAACTTTCACTTTAGTGCTATAGTCTGCTATTAGGTGGATCTCTGCGCCCTACAGAGCTGCAATGCTTTCAGCTTGGCGCTGCGAAGGCCAGCGACAGTGGTCTCGGCTCGTTATGCTGGGTCGGGTTACGTTCGGTTAGGCTGGGTTAGGCTAAGTTTGGTTAGGATAGCTTTAACATTTTCGCTGTACACTGCTATTCGGTTGACTTCAGTGCTGTACTATGCTTTAGTATGTCCTGCTTGGCTTTGGGGTGGGCAGCAATAGTGGTCTCGGCAAGTTGGTTTCAGTTAGGCTACGTTTGGCTATGTTCTGTTGGTTTGGGATAGGTTTGGGTAACTCTGACTTTTCCGATATACACTGCGACCTTATGGATTCCTGCGTCCTACTCCCCACTAATGTGTTCTGCTTTGCTCCGGGGAGGACACCCACAGGGGTCGATGCACGTTAGGTTGAGCTATGTTTCGTTTGGTTACGTTACGATCGGTTGGGTTAGGACGGGATAGACTTGCGTTTAGTGATGTATTCTGTTGTTACGTGGAATCCTGCGCCATACCGCTCTAACATTTTCAGCTTGGCCCTGGCAAGGCCAGCAAGGGTGGTCTCGGCAAGTTATGATGTGTCAGGCTACGTTAGGTTAGGCTGGTTTAGGCCATGCTTGGTTAGGAGAGCATTAACTTATGTGCTTCCACAGCTTTTCGGTGGATTTCTGCACTATAATGTGCTGTAGTATGTCCTGCTCGCCTCTGGGAGGGCAGCGATAGCTGTCTCGACACGTTAATTGAGTTAGGGTACATTTGGTCATATCCTGCTAGTTTGGGTTCGGCTTGGTTATCTTTGACTATTCTGATATCCACTGCTATTCGAAGGATTTCTGTGTTCTACTCTCCACTTGCGCGTTCTGCTTGTCTCTGGGGGCAAGAAATAGTGGTCGCGGCACGTTATGTTGGGTGGGGTAACGCTTGGATATGATACGGTTTTATAGGTTTGGAGAGGGTGGCATTGACTTTAGTGCTATTTTCTGCTATTAGGTGGATTTCTGCAACCTACGGTGTTCTAATGTTTTTAGCTTGGCTCTGGCAAGGCCAGCAAGGATGATGTCAGCACGTTATGATGAGTCACGTTAATTTCAGCTAGGTTGTGTTATGACAAGTTAGGTTTTGATAGCTTTAACTTTTGCGTTGTACACTGCTATTCGGTGTATTTCCGTGCCGTACTGTGATCCTGTATGTCCTGCTTGGCTCTGGGGAGGCCAGCAATAGTGGTCGCGGCACAATAGGTTCAGTTACGGTACGTTGGTTCATGTTACGATTCCTTAGGTTAAGAGATGATTGCTTTCACTTTAGTGTTATAGTCTGATATTAGGTGGATTCCTGCGCCCTACAGCGCTGTAATACTTTCAGCTTGGCTCTGGCAAGGCCAGCAATAGTCGTCTCGGCACGTAACGACTTGTCGGGCTACGATCGGTTAGGTTGTGTTATGCTATGTTTGGTCAGAATAGCTTTAACTTTTGTGTTGTACACAGCTGTTCGGTGGAATTCTGCGCTCTACTGTGCTCTAGTATGTCCCGCTCGGCTCCAGAGTGGGCAGCAATAGCGGTCTCGGCACGTCACGTTGGGTTCTGCTAAGTTTGGTTATTCTCTGTTGGTTTGGGTGTGGCATGGGTAGCGTTGAATCTGCCGATATACACTGCGATTCTATGGATCGTTCTGCGTTCCACTCTCCCCTGATGTGTACTATTTGTCACCACGGATGTACGGAATACTGATCGCTGTACTGGAGGGTGATCTAGGTTACATTCGGTTATGTTACGATTGGTTATGTTCGGAGAGAACAGCTACACATTTAGCGCTATATTCTGCTGTAAGATGGATTTCTGCGCCCTACGGCGCTCTAATATCTGCAGCTAGGCTCTGGGAGGAACAGCAAAAGTGGTCTCCGCTCGCTATGTTCAGTCAGGTAACATTCGGTTATGTTGGGTTGGGCAATGTTTGATCGGGGTAGCTTTAACTTTTGTGCTGTGCACTGCTATTCGGTGAATTTCTGCGCTCTGCTGTGCTCTAGTATGCCCTGCTTGGCTCTTGTGTGGGCAGTAATAGTGGCCTCGGTACGTTGGGTTCAGTTAGTCTATGTTCGGATATGTTTTGTTAGTTTGGGTTAGGCTTGGGTAGCCTTGACTCTTCTGATATGCACTCCGATTCTATGGCACTCGGCGTTCAACTCTCCACTAATGTATTCTGCTTGAATTTGGGAGGTCCGTAGTAGTAGACGCGGCGCGTCAGGTTGAGTTCGGTTACGTTTCGTTATGATACGGTTGGTTAGGCTTGAAGGGGATAACTTTCACTTTAGTGCTATAGTCTGCTATTAGGTGGATCTCTGCGCCCTACAGAGCTGCAATGCTTTCAGCTTGGCGCTGCGAAGGCCAGCGACAGTGGTCTCGGCTCGTTATGCTGGGTCGGGTTACGTTCGGTTAGGCTGGGTAAGGCTAAGTTTGGTTAGGATAGCTTCAACATTTTCGCTGTACACTGCTATTCGGTGGACTTCAGTGCTATACTATGCTTTAGCATGTCCTGCTTGGCTTTGGGCTGGGCAGCAATTGTGGTCTCTGCACGTTGGTTTCAGTTAGGCTACGTTTGGCTATGTTCTGTTGGTTTGGGTTGGGCGTGGGTGGCGTTGGCTTTTCTAATGTACACTGCGATACTATGGATTCCTGCTTTCTACTCCCCGCAAATGTGCTGTCTTTGTCTCTGCGGAGGCCAGAATAGTGCTCGCGGCACGTTAGGTTGAGTTAGGTTACATTCGGTTATGTTACGATTGATTCGGTTAGGAGATGGTAGCTATGACGTTAATGCTATTGTCTGCTATAAAGCAGATTTCTGCGCCCTACGGCGATCTAATATCTTCAGCTTGGCTCTGGGATGGCCAGCAATAGTGGCCCCGGCACGTTACTTTGGGTCAGGTTACGTGCGGTTAGGTAATGTTAGGATATGTATGGTTAGTATAGCCGCAACTTCTGGGCAGTACACTTCTATTCCGCGAGTTTCTGCGCTCTACTGTGCTCTGGTATGTCCTCCTTGGCTCTGGGGTGGGAAGCGATAGCGGTCTCGGCACGTTGGTTTATGTTAGGCTACGTTTGGATATACCCTGTTGGTTTGTGTTAGGCTTGGGTAGCACTAACTTATGTGTTATACACTGCGATTCTATGGACTTCTGCTTTCTACACTCCACTCATGTGCTCTGCTTGGCCCTGGGGAGGCCAGCAACAGTGGCCTCGGCACGTTATGATGTGTCAGGCCGCGTTCGGTTAGTTTGGGATGGGCTACGTTTGGCAAGGGTAGCTCTTAATTTTGTGCTCTGTACTACTGAGTAATAATACCGAGCATTACTGTCCTCTAGTGCATCTTGCCCTTCTCTGAGGAGGCCAGCAATTGCTCTCTCGTAATGTTAGGTTGAGTTAGGTTACGTTTGGGTATGTTACGTTTGGCTGGGTTAGGATTCGCTACTTTGACTTTTGTGCTTTACGCTGACAATTGGTGGATTTCTGCGTTCTAATGCTCCCTCATATGCTCTGCATGGCGCTGGGGTGGCCAGTAATTGTGGTCTCGGGACGTTATGTTGAGCTATGTTTCGTTTCGTTAGGATCTCCTTGACGTTTTGTCTGAATACTGCTATTCGGTGGACTTCTGCGATCTACATTGCTCTACAGTGCTCCCAACGACTTTGAGGATGCGAGCAATAGCGTTCGCGGCACGTTAAGTTGAGTTAGGTTATGTTTTGTCGGGATAGATTATGTAAATTTCGGTTATGGTAGCTCTGTCTTCCTTGCTTTAAACTGTTATCCATGGATTGCTGTGATCAACCGTGCTCTACTATTTTCTGCTCGACCCTGGGGATGCCAGCAGCAATTTTTGCAGCACGTTATGTTGAGCCATGCTACGTAAGGTTAGGCTAGGTTAAGCCAGGTTAGGTTAGGATACACTTGACTTTTGCTCTTTACGCTCTCATTACTGCTCATATTGCGCTCTACATTGCTCTACTATGCTCTGCTTGTCTCAGGGGAGTCCAACAGTAGCGGTCGCGGCACGCTTGGTTGAGCTTGTTAACGCTTGGTTAGGTTATGTTAGGTTAGGTTTGGTCAAGATAGCTATGTCTTTTGTACCATACACTAATATTCGGTGGACTTGTGTGATCTACTAAGATCTACGATATTCTGCTTGGCTATGGGCAGTTATACTGGGTTATGCTACCTTCAGCTAGGTTAAGTTAGTACAGGTTGCGCTAGGATATTTACAGCGATTATGCTATTCACTGCAATACGGTGGATCCCTGCGCTATACTTTGTTCTGGTACTCTCTGCTTGTGTCTCTGGGCGCCAGCAATAGTGTTCTCGTCATGCTAGGTTGTCTATGTTACGTCAGGGTATGTATCGTTTGGCTACGATAGGATAGGCTACCTTGACTTTTGTGCAATACACTCCTGTTCCGTGGATTTCTGCACTGTAATGTGCTCTAACATACACTGTCTGGCTATAGAGAGAGCAC
>NW_016910502.1:0-242 GCF_001483705.2 Eufriesea mexicana
GGAGCCGGGACTACTAGTGCTGGCCTTCCTAGAGGCTGGCAGGGTATAGTAGAGTAATCTAGAGTGTTGAAACCCACCAGATAGCAGTCTATAGAGCAAAAGCAGGCTCCACCCTGTCCTAATCTTTCAAACGTAATATAAGCGAACGCAGCATACCTCAAGCTGACATGCCGCTACCTCTGTTGCTGGCCTCCCCAGAACCAAGCAGAACACTCCAGTGGAAAGTAGAATGCAGAGATCCG
>NW_016910503.1:0-35147 GCF_001483705.2 Eufriesea mexicana
CTTGTATCTGCGGGAGCCGGCAATAGTGGTCTCGTCATGTTAGGTTTTGCTAGGTTACGTAGCATACGTTACGTTTGGCTAGGTTAGAATAGGCTACTTCGACTTTTGTGTTTTCCACGGCTATTCCGCGGATATATGCGCTCTAGTGTACTGTAATGTGCCCTGCTTGGCGCGAGGGTGTCCAGTAATAGTGGTCTCGGCACGTTAGGTAGGATTACGTTACGATAAGTTAGGTTAGGTTAGGTTAAGTATTGTTAGGGTAGCTTTGACTTTCGTGCTGCACTCTGTTATTCGGTGCATTTCTGTGATATACTCTACCCTACTACATTCTGCTTGGCTATGGGGGGGCCAGGAGCGGTGGTCGCTACACGTTAAGTTGAGTTATGCTACTTTTGGTTGGATTAGTTTAGGTCAGGTTATGCAATGATATATACGGCTTTTTTGCTATTCACTGCATTGCGGTGGATTTCTGCCCTATACTCTGCTTTGGAGCATTCTGCTTGTCTCTGTGGATGCGAGCAATGGTTGTCTCGTTATGTTAGGTTGAATTATGTCACGTTTGTACACGTCACGTTTGGCTAGGTTAGGATGGGCTACATTGACAGTGCTCTAATATGCTCTACATCGCTCTGCAGCGGCCAGTAATAGTAGTCTGTGCACGTTGGGTTGAATTACGTTACGTCTCGTTAGGTTACGTTACAAGGGTTTTGTTAGGATTTCTTTGACCCTTGTGCTATACACTGCACTTTGGTTGAATTCTGCGCCCTACATTGCTGTAATATACTCTGATCGTCTCTGGGGAGGTGGGCAATAGTGGTCGTGGCACGTCAGGCTGTGTTATGTTACGTTTGGTGAGGCTTGGTTAGGTTGGGTTAGGTTAAATTTGGATAGTATAGCTCTGGTCTTTATGTTACACACTCTTATTCGTTGCACCTCTGTGATGTACTGTCTTCTTCCACACTCGGCTCGTCTTTGGAGAGGCGAACAATAGCGGCCGCGGCACGTTAGTTTGTGTTACGTTACGATCGGGTAGGTTAGGCTAGGGTACGTTTGGACAGGATAATTACGACTTTCTTGCTATACACAGTTATTCGGCGGGTTTCTGTGATCTACTGTGATCTACTGCGTCCTCCTTGGCTATGGGGAGTCCAGGAGCAGTGATCGCTGCACGTTATATTGAGTTATGCTACGTTTGCTTAGGTTAGATATGGCCAGGTTAGGTTACGATATCCACGGCTTTTGTGCAATTCACTGCATTGCGGTGGATATCTGCGCACTACTGTGCTCCTCTACATTCTGCTTGTATCTGTGTGCCCAGCAGTACTGGTCTGATCATATTAGGTTGGACTATGTTACGTTTGTGTGTGTTACGTTTGGCTAGGTTAGCATAGACTACTCTGACTTTTGTTCTACGCACTGCTATTCCGTGGACCCCTGCGATCTAATGTGCTCTAATATGCTCTGCTTGGCTCTGTGGCGACCAGTAAAAGTGGTTTCGGCACGTTAGGTTGTGCCGGATTGCGTACCGTTGTGCTAGGTTAGGAAGGTTTGGTTAGGATTACTTTGACTTTTGTGCTATACATTGATATTCGGTGGATTTCTGCTTTCTGCTGTGCTCTAATATGTTCTGATGGTCCTGGTGAGCCCAGCAATGTTTGTCTCACTACGTTACGTTGAGGTACACTACGCTTGGGTAGGTTAGGTTAAGTCAGGTTAGTCTAGGGTATCTTTCACATTTGTGCTTTGCAATGCAATGCTATGGATTCCTGCGCTCTACTGAGTTCTGGTATGTTCTACTTGGCTCTGTGGCGGCTAGATATAGTAGTCGCGGTACGTTATGTTGGTATGTTACGTTTGGTTGTGTTACGATTGGCTATGTTAGGATAGGGTAGATTTAACTTTTGTGCTATACAGTGCGATGGGCGGATTTCTGGGCCCTGCTGTGCTCCTGCATATTCTGCTTGGCTCTGAGGAGGACAGCAACTATGGTCTTGGCACGTTGGGTTTAGCAATGTTACCTAAGTTTATGCTACGTGTCATTAGGTTAGGATACGATATCCTCTACCTTTGTGCCGTAAACATCTATTTGGGGGATTTCTGTTTTGTACTGTGCTCTAGCGTGTTCTGCTTGGCTCTGAGGAGACCTGAAAAATCGGTCACGTCATGCTATGTTGAGTTACACTTTGTTTGGGTAGGTTGGGCTTGGTCAAGTTAGGCTATTGTACCTTTCACTCTTGTGCTATGCACTGCAATCCGGTGGATTTCTGCGCTGTACTGCGCTCTGGTATATCTCCTTGGCTCTGCGGAGGTCAGCAATGGTGGACTCTGCGCGTCAGGTTCAGATACGTTACGTACACTTATGTTACGTTTGGTTTGGTTAGGCGACGATACCCTTAACTTTTGCGGTATATACATTCATTTGGTGGATTTCGGCTTTTTTGTGTACTCTAATATGTTCCGCATGGCTCTGGGAATGCCAGCAATATTGGTCTCGACACGTTATGTTGTGTTACACTACTTTTCGGTAGGTTAGGTTAAGTCAGCTTAGGTCAGGATATGTTCCACTTCTGTGATATACACTGGAGTACGGCGGCTTTCTTCGTCCTGCGGTGCTCTTGTACATTCTGCTTGGATCTGTGGAGGACAGCAACAGTAGTCTCGGCACGTTAGTTTGAGTTGGGTTTCGGTCCGTGTGCTCATGTCGTGAAGGCTTGGTTAGGATTTCTATGATCTTTGTCCTGTACACTGATATGCGGTTGATTTCTGCGCTCTATGTTTCTCTACTATTCTCTGCTCGTCTCTGGAGCGGCGGGTAATAGAGGTCGCGGCACGTTAGGTTGCGTTATGTTAGGCTTAGGTAAGCTTGGTTAGGCTAATATTGGTTAGGGTAGCTGCGACTTTCGTGACATACAATGCTATTCGATGGATTACTATACCTACTGTGCTCTACTATGTTCTACATGGCTCATGGGAGGCCGGAAGTAGAGGTCGTCTCACGTTACGTTGAGATATGCTACGCTTGGTTAGGTTACGTTAACTTGGTTTCGGTTTGTGTAGCTTTGACTTTAGTGCTATGCACTGCGATTCTATTGATTCCTGATATCTACTGTCCTTTAATATGTTCTGATCAAATTTGTGGAGGCCAGCAATAGTGGTTGCGGTACATAGATTTAGATATCTTACGTTTGATTATGGTAAGATTATATATATTACGATAGCGTATCCTCGACTTTGTCCTATACACTGCTGTTTGGTGCATTTCTGCGCTCTAAATTACCCTACTGTACACCGCTCGAATTTGGGAAATCTAGCAGTGGTGTTCGTGGAACGTTTGCTTGTGTTAGGTTACGTTATGGCCTGATTAGGTTATGTTATGTTTGGTTAGGATAGCTTTGACTTTCATACTATACACACTTACGTGGTGGATTACTGTGATTTACTGTGCTGTACTATATTGTGCTTTGCTTTGGGGACGCCTGCAGCAGTGGTCGCGGCACGATATGTTTAGGTATGCAACGTTGCGCTAGGTTATGTTAGTTCTGGTTAGGTCATTGTATCTTCGACGTTTGTGCCATTCAATGCAATGCAGTGCATTTCTGCGCACAGCTGTGCTCCATTACATACTACCTGACTCGGAGGAGGACAGGAATTGTGGTCTCGTCATCTTAGGTTGTGCCAGGATGCGTTTGGGTATGCTACGTTTGGCTAGATTATGATATGCTACTTTGACTTTTGCGCTTTACACTGCTCCTCGGTGGATTTCTATGATCTACTGTGCTCTAGTACCTTCAGCTTTGCTCTGGGGATGCTAGGGGCAGTGGTCGATGCACGCCACGTTGAGTTATGCTACTTTCGGCTAAGTTAGATTAGTTCCAGTTAGGTCTGTTTATCTGCGGCTTATGCTCTATTCTCTGCAATCCTGTACATTTCTGCGCACTACTGTGCTCTAGTACATCCTGCTTGTCTCTGTGGATGTCAGGAATGGTGGTCTCGTCATGTTAGCTTCAGTTATGTTACGCTTGGTTGTGTTACGTTTGGCTATGTTAGGATAGGCTACTTTCACTTTTGCGCTATCCACTGCTATTCGGTGGTTTCCTGCTATCTGATGTGCTCTAGTATGCTCTGATTGTCTCTGTGGTGTCCAGTAGTAGTCGTCCTGTCTCCTTAGGTTGAGATATGCTATGTTCGGATATGCTACGTTTGAGGTGGTTGGGATATCATAGTATAGACGTTTGTGCTATACACTGCTCTCAGTGCATTTCTGCGCTCCACTGCGTTCTAATATTTTCTCCTTGTATCTGGGAGTGACTGCATTACTGGCCTCGGAACTTTGGGATGGTACGCGTTGCGTTGGGTTAGCTCAGGAAAGTTCTATTCCTGTAAGGGTTCGATCTTCATTCCATAATCCGTTGTTCGGTGGACTTTTGCGTGCGACATTGCTGTACGACATTCTGTTTGGCCTGGCAAGGCACTAAGTAGTTTTCGCAGCACGTTACTCTGTGGCAGGCTACGTTTGGTTAGGCTATCTTAGCTCGGGATAGGTCTGGATAGATATGACTACTGCGCTCTAATGTGCTCTAATGTCCTCTGATTGGCTCAGGGTTTCCCAAAGATAGTGGTCTCGATACGTTAGGATGTGTTAGGTTACGTACCGTTAGGTTAGGTTAGGAATGTTTGGTTAGGATTTCTTCGACTTTTGTGCTGTACGCAGCTGTTCTGTGGATTTCTGAACTGTACATTGTTCTACTATACTATAACCGTCTCTAGGGAGGAGAGAAGCAGTGGTCGTAGCACGTCAGGTTGAGGTAGGTTATATTTGGTTATGTTAGGTTAGCCTCTCTTTGGTTACGGTGGTTTTGATTTTCGTGCTATAAACTGTTGTTCGGCGGATTTCTGCGCTCGACTGTGCTCTACTATATACTGCTTGGCCCTGGGGAGTCCAGCAATAATGCCTTCGGCACGTTAGGTTGGGTTGTACTACGATCGTCTAGGTTAGGTTGTATCAGGTAAGGATTGGATACCTTCGACTTTTGTTATATATACTGATATCCGGAGGATTTCCTACCTCTACATTGCTCTACTATCATCTGCTCCACAATGGGGTGGCGAGCAGTAGTGGTCGTGGCACGTTAGTTCGAGTTAAGATACGTTTGTTGTGGTTAGGTTAGGCTATGTTTGGCTACTGTAGCCTTGCCATTCATGTTAATCTCTGTTAATTGGTGGATTTCTGTGACCTACTGTGCTCTACTTCACTCTGCTTGGCTCTGGGGAGGTCAGGAGCAGTGGTCGCGGCACGATACTTTGAGCTATGGTACGTTTGGTTAGGTTGGGATAGGAAACGTTAGGCTTGTATATCCACGGCATTTGTGCTACACAGAGCAAACCGGTGGATTACTGCGCTCTATCGTGCTATTGCACATTTTGCTTGCCTCTGTGGAGGTCAGCAATAGTGGTATCGCCATCTTAGGTTAAGATAGGATACGTTTAGGAATGTTGCATTTGGCTAGGTCAGGATATGCTACTTTGACCTTTGTGCTATACACTGCTGTTCGTTGGATTCCTGCCTTCTACTGTGATCAAACGTGTTCTGCTCGAGTCTGGTGGGCCAGCAATACTGGTCACGTTACGTTATGTTGAGTTAAACTACGTTCGGACAGCTTAGGCTACGTCAGGTTAGGTCAGGGTACGTTAGACTTTTGTGCTATACACTGTTGTTCGGAGGATTTCCGCGCTCTATTGTGGTCTAATATGCTCTGCTTGGCTCTGTGGTGGTCAGTAATGATGGTCTCGGCGCGTTCGGTTGGGTTAGATTATGTGTGGATTGGCTCGGTTATGCTAAGTTTGGCAATAATGGCTTTAACTTTCGTGCTATGCACTATTTTCAGGTGGGTTCCGGTGATCTGCAGTCCTCTACTATATTCTGCTTGGCTGCGTGGCTGCCAGCAGCAGAGGTCGCGGCACGTTACCTTGAGTTACGCTGCGTTAGGTTAGGTTAGGTTTAGTCAGGTTTGATTAGGGTACCTTCGACTCTTGTGCTATACACTCCAATTCGATGGACTCCTGCGCTCGATATTCCTATAATATACTCTGCTCCACTCTTGGGAGACGAGCATTTGTAGTCCTGGCACGATACGTTGAGTTATGCCTCGTTTGGTTATGTTGGGTTAGGCCAAGTTTGGATTGGACGGTATGGACTCGCGTGCTATACCCTGTCATTCGGAGGGTTCCTGTGATCTACTGTGCTCCACTACACTCTGCTTGGCGCTGTGGTGGCCAGTAGCAGTTGTCGCGGGAGGCTATGTTGAGCTATGTTACGTCCGGTTAGGTTAGGTTAGGATCTTGCCGCTGTGGGCCAGCAGTAGTGGTCGCGGCACGTTAGGATGTGTTAGGCTACATTCGATTATGTTGAGTTATGGTACGATTGGTTAGGATTGCTTCGACTTTAGTGTTATGCACTACTATTCGTCGCATTCCTGTGATCTACTGTGCTCTACTGTATACTGCTTGGCCCTGGGGAGTGCCGCAGCAGTGGTCGCGGCACGTCATATTGAGTTATGCTAAGTTTGGTTAGGTTAGGTTAGGCCAGGTTAGTTTGGGATATCTACGGCCTTTTTGCAATTCACTGCAATGCTGTCGGCTTCTGCGCAATACTGTGCCCTAGTACATTCTGTTTCTTTCTGTGAGGCCAGCGATAGTGGTCTCGTCATGTTCGGTTGGTTTGGGTTACGTTTGGTTATGTTACCTTTGGTGAGGTTTGGATAGGAAAGTACAGTCTTTTGTGCTATACACTGCTACCCGCGGATATCTGCGCTCCACAGCGTTTCAATGTCGCCTGCTTGGGCCTCGCGACGCCAGAAATAGTGGCCTCGGTACTTTAGGATGTGCTATGTTACTTTTGCCTAGGTTAGGTTATGTCAAGCTCAGACTGGTTATCTTTGACTTTCGTGCTGTGCACTGATATTCCGAGGATTCCTTCTCTCGACTGTGCTCTACTGTACTCTGCTTGGTCCTGTGGATGCCAGCCATAGTGGTCGCGGCACGTTTGGATAAGTTAGGCTACGTTCGGTTAGGTTAGGTTCATTTGGGTTAGGATCGCACAGCTTTGACCTTCGTGGTATACACTGCCAGCCGTAGGATTTCTGCGCGCTACTGTGTTCCGGCATATTCTGCTTGGCACTGTGGATGCCAGGAATATCGTTTTCGACACGTAGGGTGTAGTTATTCTACGTTTGGTTTTGTTAGGTTAGGTATGGTAAGGCTGAGACGTATTTGTCTTTTACTGTATACACTGCTATTTGGTGGGTTTCTGCTCTCTGTTGTGATCTGATATGCTCTGCCTTGCTCTGGCGAGGACAGAAGCCTTAGCCGCAGCGCGATATGTATGGTTGGGTTAAGTTTGGGCTGGTTATCTTTGTTCGGGTTTGGAGAGGATACCTTTGACTCTTTTGTTGTACACTGAATTGCTGCAGACTTATGCGCTGTGCTGTGAACTGGTACGTTTATCTTGTCTCTGGGATGGCCAGAAGTAGTCGTACCGGCACGTTACTTTGAGATATGCTACGTTCGGTTTGGTTAGGTTTGGTAAGGTTTGGTCAGGAAATCTTTGACTTTTTGCTATACACTGTTTTTCGGCGGATTAAAACCAGCTACATTGCGGTACTGTTCTCTGCTCGACTCCGGGGATGCCAGAAATAGTGGTACTGGAACGATAGTTTTATATGTGCTTCGTTTGGCTATTTTACCATTGGTTTGGCTTGGAGGGGACAGCATAAACATTTATGCTATATACTGCTTCTCGTTGGACTTCTTCAACTTCTTCGCTATACTGTGCTCTTAAATGCTCTGCATGGCTCCGGGGAGGCCTGCAACAGTGCGCTCGGCACGTGTGGTTTAGTTGTCTTACGTTTGGTTGCGGTAGGAAGGTGTAAGGTTAGTGTAAGGAAGGATATCTTTGACTTTTGTGCTATGTACTGCGATTCGATGGGTTTCTGCTATCTACTCTCCTCTAATGTGTTCCGCTAGGCTCTTAGGCGTTCAGCAATAGTGGTCGCGCCACGCTCGATTGAGTTAGGTTGCGTTTGGTTACGTTACGATTGGTTAGGTTGGGAGCGGCTAGCTTTGACACTGGTGCAGTACACTGCTTTTCGGTGGATTACTACCATCTACGTTGACGTTACTTTCGGTTGTGTTACGTTTGGCTAGGTTAGGCTACGATGCTTCGCCTTTTGCCCTATACACCGCTATTCGATGGGTTTCTGCGCTTTCATGTGTTTTAATATGCTCTGCTCGACTCTGGGGAGGAAAACAGTAGCGGTCGTGGCACGTTACGTTGCGTTGGGTTACGTTTGGTTAGGTTAGGCTTCTTTGGGTTAGCTCAGGATATCTCTGACTTTTGTGGTATACACTGCAGTGCGATCGATATCTACGATCTACTGTGTTATAGTATAACCTGCTTGGCTCTGCGGAGGGCTACAGTAGTGGAATCGGCACGATAGGTTGTGTCAGATCAAGTTTGGCTACGGTAAGTTTGGTTAGGTTAGGAACATATAGCTCTGACTTTTTTGCTATAAGATGCTTCTCGGCGAACTTCTATGCTGAACTGTTCTCTAATATGCTGTGCTTGGCTCTGGGAAGGCAGCAATTGTGGTCTCGGCACGTTATGCTGCGTTATATTGCGCTCGGTTAGGATAGGTTGGGATACGTTTGGTTACGGTTGCTTTCACTTTTGTGCTATGCACTGCAATTCGTTTGATTTGTGCGGTCTACGATCCTCTAGTAGGTTCTGCTTGTCTCTGTAGAGGGCAGCAATAGTGGCCCTGGCTGGATAGGTTAGGTTTCGTTGCGTTTGGTGATATTACGTTTGGATAAGTCAGGAAAGGAGAACTTTGACTTTTGTGCTGTACACTGCTCTTCGCTCCATCCCTGTGCTCTATATTAGTCTACTATACTCTGCTCGACTCCCGGGAGGAGAGCAATAGTGGTCGCGAAACGTCATGTTTAGTAAGGCTACGTTCGGTTAGGTTAGGTTAGGATATTTTAGACTTTTGTGCTACACGCTGCTGTTCGGTGAATTTCTGCGATCCTCTGTGCTCTACCATACTCTGCTTATCTCTATGGACGCCAGCAATAGCGGTCGCGGCACGTTAGGTCTTGTTACGTTACGTTCGGCTAGGTTACGTTGGGCTAGGTTTATCCAGGTTATCCTTGACATTTGTGCTGCACTTCAGTGGATTCCTATGCTCTACATTGCGCTACCATACTGTGCTCGACCCAGGGGTGGGCTTTGATAGTGGCCTCTTCGAGTAAATTTGAGTTAGCCTTCGGTTGGTTATGCTATGAGTGTTCGCGTTGGGTCAGGATAGCTGTGACATTCGTATTATACACACTTATGCCTTGGACTTCTGCGATCTACTGTGCTGTACTGTATTCAGCACGGCCCTGGGGCGTCCGGCGATGGTAGTCGCGTCTCGTTTTGTTGAGTTGGGTTTCGCATGGTTAGGTTACATTTGCCTGGGTGAGGCTTGGATAGCTGTGACTTTTCTCCTATACACTGCGAATCAATGGATCTCGTCACTCTCCGCTCATGTCTTATGTTCTGCTTGGCTCAGGAGAGGCAACCAATAGCGGTCGCGGCACGTTAGATTGAGTTACGTTGAGTTTGGGTATGTTACGATTGGTTACGTTAGGAGAGGATAGCCTCGACTTATGTGCTAAAGACAGCTATACGATTGATTTCTACGACCAACTCTGCTATGATATGTTCAGCTTGGCTCCGTGCAGGCCAGCAATTGTGGTGTCGGCACTTTATATTGAGTGAGGATACGTTCGGTTAGGTTATGATGGGATAGGTTAGGTTAGGATATCTTCTACTTTTGTGCTTTACACTGCAATGCGGCGGATTTCGGCCCTCTACTGCGCCCTAGTATATTCCGGTTGGCTCTGCGGAGTTCAGATATAGTGGTCTAGGCACGTTAGGTGGAGTTAAGTTACGTTTGGCTATGTTATGTTTAGCTATGTTTGGCTAGGATAGCTTTCACTTTAGCGCTATACACAGCTCTTCGTTGGATTTCTGCTCCCTACTCGTATCTAGTATGCTCTGCTTTGCTCCGGGGATGCAAGATATAGTGGCCGCGACACGTTGGGTTGTGTTATATTATGCTCGGTTAGGTTAGGTTATGTTTGGTTAGGGAAGGATATCATTGACTTTTGTGCACAACACTGCTATTCTGCGGACTTCTGGGTTCTACTGTGCTCTACTATGCTCTGCTCGACCATGCGGACGGCAGTAATGGCCTCGCCACATTAGGCTGAGATATGCTACGTTTGGTTATATTACGTTTCGGCAGGTTATGAGTGGATAGGATTGACTTTTGAGCTATACACTGCTATTCGGTGGATCTCTCCGCTCTACATTACTGTGCTATACCCTGCTCGACTCTTGGGATGCCAAAAGTAGTGGCCGTGGCATGAGGGGGTATGTTAGGTAACGTTTGGTCAGGTTAGGCTAGGCTAGTGCAGGGGAGAATTGCTTTGCCCTTTTGCGCTGTACGCTGCTATTGGGCGGATTTCTGCGCTCTACTGTGCTTTAGTGAGCTCTGCTTGGCTCTGAGGTGGCCAGGTATAGTGGTCTAGGCACGTTAGGCCTTATTTGATCGCGCTTGGTTATGTTACGTTTGGCGACGTTAGGATAGGACATCTTCGACTTTCGTGCCGTACACTTATACTCCGTGGATTTCTGCGCTCTCCACTGCTCTAATAAACTCTGCACGACTCTGAGGTGGCCAGGATAGTGGTCGTGACACGATAGGCAGAGTCATGTTACGCGAGGTTAGGCAAGGATGGGCTAGGTACGGTTACTATGGTTCTGACTTCGGCGCTATACACTGCTACTAGTCGGATTTCTGCGCTCTATTGTACTCTAATATACTCTACTTGGCTCTCGGGAGGCCAGCAATAGTAGTTTCGGCACGATAGGTTGAGTTATGTTACGTTTGTTCGGGTTAGGCTCGGATGGCTTTGACTTTCTTGGCATAGACTTTTATTCGATGAATTTCAGCGCACTGCTCTGCCCTACTATGCTTTGCTTGACTCTGGGGAGGCCACCAGTAGTGGTCTCTGCACGTTAGGTTCAGTTAGGTTACGCTTCGGTATGTTACAATTGGTTAGTTTAGGAGAGGATAGCTTTGACTTTTGTGACATGCACTACCATGCGGAGGATTCCTGCACCCTAATGTGCTATTAGATGTTCAACTTGGCACTGGTAAAGACAGTAATAGTGGTCTCGGCGCGTTGTATCTAGCTAGGATAAGTATGGTTCAGATTGGTTCGGTCAGGTTACGTTAGTGTACACTTGAGAATTGTAACTTCCAGGACAGTGCGGCGCATTCCAGCGCTCTACTGTGCTCTGTTATACTCTGGTCGGTTCTGTGGAGGTCAGCAATAGTGGTCTAGGCACGTTAGGTTGCGATAGGTTACGTTTGGTTATGTTACGCTTGGTTTGGTTAGGCTAGGATAATCTTGACCTTTGCGCTATAAACTGTTATTCGGTGGATTTCTGCGCACCACTGCGCTCTAATGCGCCCCGCTTTGCTCTGTAGAGGCCAGAAATGTTGGCCGCGATGCGTGAGGTATAGTTAGGTTACGTTTGGTTAATTTAGGTTTGTTTGGGTTAGGTTGGAATATCTTTGAGTTCAGTTCTCTACGCGATAATGCAGTGGAACTCTGCGATCTGCTGTGCTCTAGTATGATATGCTTGGCTCTAGGGAAGCCAGTAATAGTGATCTCGGCGCATTAGGTTGAGATAGGGTACGTTTGGTCATGTTATATTAGCACTGGTTAGGTTTGGATAGCTACGACTTTTCTGCTATACACTGCGGTTCCATGGATTCCTGCGCTCTTCTCTCCTGTAATATGTTGTGCTTGCCACTGGCGTGGGCAGCACTATCGGTATTGTCATGTAAGGTTTAGATTTGTTACGTCTCGTTACGTTACCTTTGTATAGGTTATGATTGGTTAGCTTGGGCTATTGTGCTATACGCTGCCATTGGGTGGATTTCTGCGCTCTACTGTTCTCTAATATCTTCTTCTTGGCTCCGTGGATGCCAGCGATAGTGGTATCGACACGTTTGGTTATGTTGGGTCAGGCAAATGTCTGTAAGAATAGCATTGACTTTCGCGCTATACACTTTTGTTCGGTGAATACCTGCGCTCTACTGCTCTGTAGTATTTTCTATTTGGACCTGGCGTGGCCAACAGCAGTGGTATCTGCTTGTCGGTTTAGGTTATGTTACGTTTTGTTATGTGACGATTGGTCATGGTGGGATTGGATAGCTTCTACTTTTGTGCTATACACTGCTCTTCTGGGAATATCTGCGCTCTACTGTGCTCTACTATATTCCGCTTGTCCCTGTGGACTGCAGCAATAGTGGTCTCGGCACGTTATGTTGTATTAGGTTACGTTTGGTTATGTTACGTTTGGACAGGTAAGGATAGGGTAGCTTCTACTTTAGGGCTATGAACTGCTCTCGTGTACATTCTTGTACTCTACTGTGCACTAATAAGCTCTGCTTGGCTCTGTGGAGGCCAGGAATCGTGGTCAAGGCACGATAGGCTGAGATAGGTAGCGATCAGTCACGTTACGTTTGGCTTCGTTAGGATAGCATATCTTCGACCTTTGTGCTACACCCTGCATTTTGGTAGGTTCCTGCGCTCCACTGTGCTCTAGTATTTGCTGCTCGGCTCTGCGGACGGCAGCAATATTCATCTCGGCACGATAGCTCGAGTTATATTACGTTTAGTTGGGTTTGGCTAGGCTTAGTTCGGTCAGGATAGCTTTGACTTTCGTGCTGTACACTGTTATTCGGGAGACTCCAGCAGGGGATTTCAGCAATAGTGGTCGTGGCTCGTTGGTTGAGTTAGTTTTCGTTTGGTTATGTTAGGATTGGTTAGCTTAGGATAGAATAGCTTTGCCACCTTTGCTGTACACTCAAATCCGGTGGATTTCCGCAACCTACTGCACTCTAGTATGCTCTGCATGTCTCTGGGGATGCCAGCAATGGTTGTCTAGTCACGTTTGTTACAGTTAGGTTGCGCTTGGTTAGTTTTGGTTTGGCTGTCTTAGGATGGGATAGCTTTGACTTTTGTGCTCTTCACTTCTATTGGGTGGATTTCTGGTATCCATTCAGCTCCAATATTTTCGTCTTGGTTCTGGGGAGTGGAGCAGTGTGGTTCTCGGCACGTTTGGTTGAGTTATATTAAGTTTGGTTATGTTAGAATAAGTTAAGCTCGGTCTGGTTAACATAGACTTTCGTGCTATACACTACTATTCGGAGTGTTCTTGCGCTGTTCTGTGCTCCGCTATATTATGCTTAGTCGTGGGAATGCTATCAATATTGGCCTCGGCGCGTTAGGTTGAGTTAGGTTTCGTTTGGTTAGTTTACGTTGGTTTATTTTCGGTAAGGTTAGCTTTGACTTTCATGCTATACACTCCTTCCAGTGGTCTTTCAGCGTCCCACATCGCTCTACTGCATTCTTCTTGGCCCTGGGGAGGCCAGCAATAGTGGCCGCGGCACGCTGCGTTGAGGTGTGCTACATTCGGTTAAGTTACGTTAGCATGGGTTAAGACTGGATAGATATGGCTATTGTACTATACACAGCGATTCCATGGACATCTTCGCCCTAATGTCCTCTAGTATGTTCATCTCGACTCTGGGGACACCAGTAATGGCAGTTGAAGCACGTTCGCTTGGGTAACGTTACGTCTGGTTATATTAAGGTTGGATACATTAGAGTGGGGCAGCTTTGACTTTTGTGCTATACACCGATATTCGGTGGGTTTCTGCGCTATAATGAGCTCTAGTATGCCCTGCTTTGGTCTGGGGCTACCAGTATTAGTGGTCCCGGCAGGTTAGGATGTTCATGGGTACGTACCGTTGGGCTAGGTTTGCGAGACACGGTTAGGATTTCTTTGACCTTTGTGCTATAAACTGATATTCGGTGGATTCATGCACTCTAAATTGCTCTACAATACCCTGATCGACTCAGGCGATGCGAGCAATAGTAGCCGCGGCACGCTATGTTGAGTTACGTCACGGATGGTTAGGTCAGGTTTGGCTAAGTTTGGTAAGCATAGCTTCACCTTCCGTGCTGTACATTGATGTGCGGTGTATTTCTGTGACCTTCTCTGCTCTAGTACATTCTGTTTGGCTCTGTGAAAGACTTCAATAGGCGCTGCCCTTTATGTTGTGTTAGAGTACGTTCGATTATGTTATGTCAGGTTATGTTTGGTAAGGGTGGCTCCGTCTCTCGCGCTGCACATTATTACCCGACGTGTTCCTGTGATCTACTGTGCTCTACAATATTCTGCTGGACCCTGTGGAATACGGCATCGGTGGTCGCTGCACGCTCTGTTGAGTTGCGCTACGTTTGATTAGATTAGGTTAAGTCAGGTTATGTTAAGGTACCTTCGACTTTTGTGCTATTCACCGCAATGCGGGGGACTTCTGCGAACTACTCTGCTCTAGTATACTCTACTTGTCTCTGTGGAGGTCATCAATGATTGCCTCGGCATGTTAGATTTAGTTGGATATATTTGGCTATTTTACGCATGGTTAGGTTAGTACAGACTACTATGACGTTTGTGCTATACACTGCTATTCGGTGGATTTCTGTGATCCACAGTGCTCTTTTACATTCTGCTTAGCTACCGGGAGGTCAGGAGCAGTGGTCCCTGGACGATATGTTGATCTGTAATACTTTTGGTTAGGTTAGGTTAGGGCAGGTTGTGCAACGATATCTAGATCTTTTGTGCTATTCACTGCAATGCGGTGGATTTTTGCGCTATACTGTGCTCTGGTACACTCTGCTCGTCTCAGGGGAGGCCAGCAATAGTGGTCGTTGGACGTTACGCTACATTAAGTTAGGCTATGCTATGTTTGGCCAAGGAAGCTTTGACTTTCGTACTGTACCCTGTTATTCGGTGGACTTCTGTGATGTGCTGTGATCTACTACAATCTGCGAGGCTATGGGGAGGATAGGAGCAGTGGTGGCGGCACGTTATGTTGAGTCGTGCTACGTTTGGATAGGTTAGGTTATTATACCTTCGACTCTTGTGCCATTCACTATATTGCGGCGTATTTCTGCGCACAACTGCTCCCTAGTGTATTCGGCTAGTCTCTGTGGAGGACAGCAATGACGGTCTCGTCCTGTTAGTTTGAGTGATGTTACGTTTGGCTATGCTAGGACAGGCAACTTTAAACTTTGTGTTATACACAGCTATTCGGAGCATTTCTGCTCTTTAGTGTGCTCTAACATGCTCCGATTGTCTTTACGAAGGCCATCATTAGCGGCCGCCGCAAGTTATGTTTTGTTATGCTACGTATGTTTAGGATTCGTTATGCCAGTTTAGGTTAAAATATCACCGAATTTTGAGCTATACACTGCTGTTTGTTGGATTTCTGCGCTCTACCTTACTCTAATGTACTCCGCTCGAATATGGGGAAGCGAGCAATAGCGGCCGCGGCAAGTTATGTTGAGTTAGGTCACGTTTGGTTGGGTTTGGTTATTCCAGGTTTGGACAGTGTGTCCTCGTCTTTTGTGTTATACGCTGCTATTCAGCGGATTTTTCCGCTCAACATTGCTCCACTGTATTCTGCTCGAATCACGCGAGGTGAGCAATAGTGACCGTGGCACGTTACGTTGTGTTGTGTTACGTTTGGTTAAACTAGGTGTGGCTACATTTGGTAAGAAAAGCTACGCCTTTCGCGCTATACCCTGTTATTTGGTGGATTTGTATGACCGACTTTGCTCTACTACATTCTGCTAGACTAAGGGACGGCCAGGAAGTGTGGCCGCGGCACGTAAAGTTGAAAGATGCTATCTTTGGTTAGGTTGGTTATGATAGTATATCTTCGACTCTTGTGCCATTCACCACAGTGAGGTGGCTTCTGCGGACAACTCCTTCTTTGTACAATCGGCTTGCATCTGTGGGGGCAAGCAACAGTGGCCTCTTGCTGCTAGGTTGCTTTAGGTTTCGTTTGGTTACGTTGCGTTTGGCTATGTTAGGATAGG
Organism: Eufriesea mexicana; assembly: GCF_001483705.2. NCBI lineage: Eukaryota > Metazoa > Arthropoda > Insecta > Hymenoptera > Apidae > Eufriesea > Eufriesea mexicana. The sequence continues at coordinate 16,069 of NW_016910503.1, forward strand.
ATACATTGACCTTAGTGCAACAAACTGCTATTGGGTGAACTTCTGCGCTCTGGTGTGCCCCAGTATCTTCCGCTCTGCCCTGGGGGTGCCAGCAATAGTGGTATCGGCACGTTAGGTTGAGCTATGCTACGTTCGGTTGTGTTACGTCTATGACGTTAGGATGGGTTAGCTTAGAATTTTGAGATATACACACTTATCTGCGGATTTCTGCGCTCTACTGTGTTCTAATGTTTCTGGCCTGGGTCCATCGAGGCGGGCAATAGTAATCGCGGAAGGTTATGTTAAGTTAAGTTACATGTGGTTAGGTTAGGAAAGGTTAATTTCTGTCAGGTTAGCCTTCTCTTTCATGCTATACACTGCTGGTCGGCGTATTTCTGCGCACTGCTGTGCTCTAGCGCATTCTGGTTGCCTCTGGGGATGCCTGCAGTTCTGGTCACGACACATAAGTTTGAGTTTATGTACTTTCGCTTATATTACGTTCGGTTAGGTTAGGATATGGTTGCTTAGAGTTTTATGACATACACTTCTATTCGGTGGGCTTCTGCGCTCTGCATTGCACTACTGTACTCTGCACGAAGCTAGGAACGCACAATGGTGGCCGTGACACCGTAGGTTGAGCTATGTTACAATTGGTTATGTTAGGTTATGCTACGTTTGGTTAGGATAACACAGACTTGCGTGCTGTACACTGTTATTCGGTGGGTTTCTGTGATCTACTGTGCTCTACTACATTCTGCTTGCGTCTGCGGGGTCCAGCAATATTTGTCTCGTCATGTTGGGTTGAGCTAGGCTACGTTTGTTTGAGTCACGTTTAGTTATGTTGGGATTGGCTACTACGACTTTTGTGCTTTAAACTGCTTTTCGGCGTATTCCTTTGACCTTCTGTGCTCTACTACACTCAGCTCTGCTATTGGGAGACCAGAGCGTGTGCTCTAACGTACCCCGCGTGGCTCTGTGGATGCCAGCAATATTGGCCTCGTCAGGTTGTGTTTAGGTACACAACGTTTGGATAGGTAAGGTAATGTCGGGTTATGTCAGGATATGTTTGACTTTGGTGCTTTGCACTGCAGTGCGGTGGATTTTCGCGCTCTACTGAGCCCTAATATTTACTGCATGGCCTTGCGGGGGCAGATATATTCTTCTCGGCACGATAGGTAGAGTTACATTACGTTCAGTTATCTTAGGTTAGGCTTATTTCGGTCAGGATAGTTTCGAATTTCGCGCTATATACTGTTATTCGAGAGATTTCTGCGCTCTACTGTGCTGTACAACATTCTGCCTTCCCATGGCATGGCCAGCAATAGTGGTCTAGCCACGTTAGTTTCAATTAGTTTGCCCTTGGTTAGGTTTGGTTTGGTTAGGTTAGGTTGGGATAGCTTTGACTCTTGTGCTCTTGAATACCATTTGGTGGATTCCTGTGCTCCACTCTACCCTGATATTTTCGTCTTGCCTCTGGGAATGGCAGAAGTGTCCTTCTCGGAACGTTTGGTTGAGTTGCATTAAGTTTGGCTATCCCCGGTTATGTTTAGTTCGGGGAGAATAGCTTTTACTTTCGTGTTATACACTTCTTTTCGGATCGTTCCTGCACTCCGCTGTTCTCTACTATATTCTGCTAGGCGCTGTCGGTGCCAGCAATAATGGTCTGGACACGATAGGTTGAATTTGGTTAGGTTTGGTTAACTTACGTTTGGTTAGGATAGGCGGCCATAGCTCTGACCTATGTGCTATACACAGCATTCCTGTGGCCTTCGGCGCTCAGCATTGCCCTAATATGCTCTGCTTGACTCTGGGGAGGCCTGGAGCAGTGGTCGCTGCACCCTATATTGCGATATGCTACTTTCGGCTAGGTTAGGCTAGGTCATGTTATGCAAGCGTAAGTATGGCTTTTTTGCTTTTCACTGCAACGTGGTGGATTTCTTCGTAGTACTGCGCTCTGGTTAATAGTGCTCTCCTCGGTGGGTGCCAGCAATAGCGGTCCAGTCGCGATAGGTTGTGTTAGGCACTGTGCTGTTATATTACTTTTGGCTACGTTAGGGGAGGCTACTTTGTCTTTTCTGCAGTACACTGCTATTCGGTAGATGCCTGCACCCTAATGTGCCCTAATGTGCTGCGCTTGGTTCTACGAAGGACATTAATAGCGGTCGCGGCGCCTTATGTTGAGTTAGACTATATTTGGTTTCGTAAGGTTATGTCAGATTAGGCTAGGTCAGGTTAGGTCTTGCTTTTGTGCTCTACACTGCTACATGGAGGATCTCTGAGCTCTGCTGTGCTCTAGTGCTTTCCGCTTGACTCTGGGGACCAGCAGTAGTGGTCTCGGCACATTAGTATGATTTCAGGTACGTTTGCCTATGTTACGTTTGATTATGATAGGATAGTATAGGTTAGAGTCTCGATCCATACGCTGCTATTCGGAGGATATCCGCGCTCTACGTTGCTCTACTAAACTGCGATCCACTCAGGGGGTCGAGCATTACTGGTCCTGGCACGATACGTTATGTTACGTTTGGTAATATTCGGTTAGGCTAAGTTTGGTTAGGATAGCTCTGACTCTCGTGCTCTACACTGATGAGAGGTGGATTTCTGTGGTATACTGCGCTCTACTACATTATGCTTTGCTCTCGGGGGCCTGGAGCAGTGGTCGCAGCACGTTATGTTGGGTTACGCTTCGTTCCTTTAGGGTAGGATCGGCCATGTTATGCAAGGTTAACTTCGGCTTTCGTGCTATTCACCGCAAGGCGGTGGATTTCTGCACTATACTGTGCTCTGGTAAATTCTGCTTGACACTGTGGAGGCCAGCAATAGCGGTCCCGTTGTGTTAAGTTGGGTTAGGCTCCGTTTCTGTGTGTTATGTTTAGCTAGGTTAGGATGGTCTACTTCGACTTTTGTGTTGTACAATGCTATTCGGTGGGTGCCTGCGCTCTAATGTGCTCTAATATGCTCTGCTTGGCTCCACAAACGCCATCCATAGCGGTCGCGGCATGTTAGGTATAGTTAGACTACGTTTGGTTTGGTTAGGTTAGGTCAGGTTAGTTTGGGATATCTTTGGCCATTGTGCTCTACACAATAATGAGGCTGGTCCCTGCGCTACGCTGTGCTTTAGTAACTTCTACTTGGCTCTTGGGAGGCCAGCAATAGTGATGGCGGCAGGTTAGGTTGAGCTTGGTTATGTTTGATAGTGCTACGATTGGTTAGGTTAGGAAAAGTTACTTTTGACTTCTGTGCCACATTCTGCTTTTCGGTGGGTTTCTCTGCTCTGGTGCGCTTTAATATTCTCTGCTTTGCACTGGTGAGACAAGAAATAGTGGCCGCGGCATTTTAGGTTGAGACTGGTTGCGTTTGGTTAGTTTAAGTTAGCATGGGTAACGTCCGGATAGCTTTGATTTTTCTGCTGGGATTCTATGAATTTCTGTTCCCTACTCTCCTCTAGCAATTCCTGCAAGGCCCTGTGGAGGCCAGCAATAATGTTCGTGGCACGTTTGGTTGCGTTTCGTTACGTTAGCCTTGGTCGGGTTATAAAATGTTTGGTTGGGATAGCTTTGACCTTTGCGATATACACCGCTACTCGGACGATATCAGTGCACTGCGTTGCTCTACTAGCACCAGCTTGTCCCTTGGGACGCCAGCAATGGTGGTCGTGGCACATTTGTTTTAGTTAGGTTACGCTTTGTTACGTTAGGTTTGGCTAAGTTTGGTCAGGATAGCTTTGACTTTTGTGCTTTTCACTGCTATTCGGTGGATCTCTGCGCTCTGCTGTGCTCTAGTACATTCTGCATGGATAAGTGGAGTCCAGCAGTATTGGGTTTGTTGCGTTTGTTTATCTGACGTTTGGTTAGGTTACGGTAGTATAGCTGTGACTTTTGTGCCATACACCGCTACTCGGTGGATTTCAACGTTCTGATGTTCACTAATATGCTGTGCTTGGCTCTGGGAAGCCAGAAATGTTGGTCTAGTCACGTCATGCATAGTTACACTACGTTTGGCTAGGTTAGGAATGGTCAGGTTATGTCAGTGTATGGTTGACTCTTGTGCTGTACACTGCAATGTGGTTGATTTTTGCGCCCTGCTGTGCTGTAGTATATTCTACTTGGGAAAGGGGAGGCCACCCATAGTGGCCTCGGCACATTAGGTAGTGTTATGCTACGTTTGGCTATGTTAAGTCTGGTGAGGTTAGGATCGCATAGTCCATTCTTTTGTACTATACACGGCTATCCGCGGATTTCTGCGATATACTGTGACCTAGCATATTCTGCTTCAATCCGGGGAGGCCAGCAATATTGGTCTCGGCACGTTCGGTTGAGTTTAGCAACGATCGCTTATGTGTCGTTTGGTTAGGATAAGATGGCTTTGTTGGGATTTCTTTGACTTTTGTGCTATGCACTGCTATTCGCAGTATGGCCGTACTCTACATTGCTCTGCTATATTATGCTTGACTCTAGGGTGGCGTGCAATAGAGATCGCGGCACGTTAATCAGAGTTTGGTTGAGTTTGGTTAGGAGAAGTTTGGCTAAGTTTGGTTAGGATGACTTTGACTTTGGTGCTAGACAATGTTATTTGGTGGGTTTCTGTGGTTTACTATGCTCTACTACATGCTGCAAGGTTCTGGGGTGGCCAGGAGCTGCAGCCGCTGCACACTATTTTGAGCTACTCTACATTTCGTTAGGTTAGATTTCATCAGGTTAGGTTATGCACGGCCTTTGTGCCATTCACGGCAATGCTGTGGATTTCTGCGCTCCGATGTGCTCTAGTACTTTCTCCTTGTTCCTGTCGAGGCCTGCAATACTGGTCTCGGAATGTTATGCTGCGTTAGGCTACGTTTGCGTACGTCACGTTTGCCTAGGTTAGACAGGCTACTTTGACTTTTGTGCTACTCAATGCTATTCGGTGGATTTCTGCTCTCTAATGCGATATAATATGTTCTGCTTTGCTATGCGTGTCCTGAAATATTGGTCTCGCCACGTAATGCTTAGTTAGGCTACGTTTGAAATGGTTAGGTGAGGGCAAGTTCTGTGAGGATATGTTTGACTTTGGTGCCGTACACTGCTATCGGTTGGAATTCTGCGCTCCTATGTGCCCTAGCATTTCCTGCTTGGCTCTGGAGTGGCCAGCAATAGAGGTTATGGCACGTTAGGTTGAGTTAGGTTATGCTTCTTTGGGATAGGATAGGCTAAGTTGGGTCAGAGTAGCCTTGACTTTCGTGCTACAAACTGCTTTTCGTTGGATTTCTGTGATCTACTGTGCTCTACCATACTCTGCTTGGCTATTGGGTGGCCTGGGGCATTGGTCGCGGCAATTTATGTTGAGGTATGCTACGTTCGGTTAGGTTAGACATGGTCATGGTATGACCGGATATCTACGGGTTTTGTGCTATTCCCTGCTGGGCGGTGGATTTCTGCGCTATACTGTGACAAGATGAGTTCTTCTTGTCTCCGTGATGGCCAGCGATAGCGGTGCCGTCGTGTCAGGATGGGTCAGCCTCCGTCTGTGTGTGTTACGTTTGGCTAGGATAGGATATGCTTCTTCGACTTTTGTGCTATAAACGACTATCCACTGGACTTCTGGTCTCGAATGTACCCTAATACGCACTGCATGACTCAGGGAAGGCCATCAATAGCGGTCGCGGCACTTCACGTTGTGTTAGACTACGTTTGGTTCGGTTAGGTTAGATCAGGTTAGGTTAGCTTATATCTGGCTTATGTGCCCTAGGCTGTAGTTCGCTGGATCCCTGCGTTTTAATGTGTTCTAATGTGCTCTGCGTGTCTCCACGAAGGCCATCAGTAGCGGTCGCCGCACCTTATGTTGGGTTATGCTGCGTTTGACTATGTTAGGTTATGCCAGGTTTTGTTGCGGTGTCTTCGACTTGTGTGCGATACGCCGCTCTTCAGTGGGCTCCTGCGCTAAACAAAGCTCTACTATTCTCTGCTCGAATCAGAAGATGCGAGCATTAGTGGGCGTTGCCCGATACGTTGAGTTATGTTACGTTTGGTTGAGCTGGGTTAGTTTGTGTTTTTACAGGAAAGCTTCGACTTTCGTGGTGTACACTGCTATCCTTATGATTTTTGTGATCTGCTGTGCTCTACTACATTCCTCCAGACTATGGGGAGGCCAGGAGCAGTGGCCGCGGCACGTAACGTTGAGTGATTCCACGTTTGGTTAGGTTAGGCTAGGTTAGGTTAGGATACCTTCGACTTTTATGCTATTACTACAATGCGGTGGATTTCTGCGCACTACTGTGCTCTAGTATGCTCTGCTTGTATCTGTGTCGGCCAGCAATAACTATCTCGTCGCGTTAGGTAGAGCTATGTTACTTTGGGGTTTTTTGAGTTTGGCTAAGTTAGTATAGGCTACTTTGACTTTTGTGCTATGCGCTGCTATTCCGTGTATTTCTGCGCTCTAGTGTGGTCTAATGTGTTCTGCATGGCACTTGGGTGGCCAGTAATGATGGCCTCGGCACGGTAGATTGGGTTACGTTACGTTTCGTTAGGCTAGGTTTGGCTATGCATCGTTATGGTAGATTTGTGTTTCGTGCTATACACTGTTATACGGTGTATTTCTGTGATCTAATGTGCTCTCCTACATTCTGCTTGGCTATAGGGCGGCCAGGAGCAGCGGTCGCTGAGCGTTATGTTGAGATATGCTACGATTGGTTATGTTAGGTTAGGCCAGGTTATGCTACGGTATCTACGGCTTTTGTGCTGTTCACTGCTATGCGGTGGGCTAGTAGGTTAGGCCAAGTTATGTTAGGACGTGTGAGACTTTTGTGCCGTACACAGCAATGCGGTAGGTTTCTGCAATCTGCTGTAGTCTAGTATTTTCTTCTTGGCTGTGGGCATGCCAACAATGGTGGTATCGGCGCGTTATGTTGAGTTACGCTACGTTCTGTTATGTTACGTTTGGGAGGATAGGAGGACGTTATACCTTTTGTGCTGTACACTCCTGTCCGCGGAATTCTGCACTCTACTCTGTCCTAATATTTTCCGCTTGGGTCGGCAGAGGCCAGCAATAGTAGTTTCGGCAGGTTAGGTTGTGTTATTTTACGCTTGGTTAGGTTAGGTTGTGTTCGGTTAGGTTATTATATTTTCGACTATTGTGCGTAGCACTTAAGTGCGGCGGATATCTGCTATCTACTGTGCTGCAGTATACTCTGCTTTTCTCTGGGGTGGTCAGCAGTAGTGGTCTAGGCGCGTTAGGTTGAGCTAGGTCACGTATGTTTGTGTTATATTTGGTTAGGTTAGGCAAGGGCTGCTTTGACTTTTGTGCTGTACACAGTTATTCGGTGGACTTGTACGCTATTCTTTGCTCTACTATTCTGTGCACGACCCTTACGAAGCCAGTAATTGCGGTTTGGCACGATAGGTTGTTTTACGCTACGTTGGTTAATGATACGTCTGGTTAGGCTAGGACAGGATAGCTTTGACTTTTGCGCTATACAACGCTGTTCGGAGGATTTCTACGCTCTATATTGCTCTGCTATGCTCCGCTCGACTCTGGGGAGGCCAGTAATGGTGGTCTCCGCACGTTAGGTTTAGTAAGGCTACGTATGGTTGGTTGATGTTAGTTTGGGTTTGGTCTGGGTTACTGGGGTTATCTTACGTTTGAATAGGTTAGGATAGGACAGCTTTGACTCTTCCGCTAAACACCGCTATTTCGTGGATTCCTCCGCTCTAAATTGCTCCAATATTCTCCGTTTGGCTCTGGGGATGACAGCAATTGTATTCTCAGCACGTTACGTCTAGTCAGGCTACATTCGGTTAGGTTGAGTTAGGACATGATTGGTCATTACATCTTTGACCTTTGTGCTACGCACTGCAATGCGTTGGACAACTTCGCTCTACTGTGCTCTAGTATATTCTGCTTGGCTCTTTGGAAGCAAGCAATAGTGGTCCAGCGCGTTAGGTTGAGCTACGCTACCATCGGTTATGTTACGTTCGGCTACGTTAGGATTGGGTAGCTTCGACTATTATGTTGTGCGCTGCGATTCTGTGGACTACTGCCCTCTACTCTCCTCTAAGATTATCTGCTTGGCTCCGATGAGGGCGGCAATATATGCCTCGACACGCTACGAAGGGACAGGCTAAGTTCGTTTACGTCACGTATGGTTATGTTAGGACAGCATGGCTTTGACTTTTGTGCTATACACAGCTATATGGTCAATTTCTGCGCTCTACGGTGCTCTAGTATGCCCAGCTTGCCTCTGGGTATGCCAATAGTGGTGGTGTCGGCACGCAAGTTTGAGTTAGGTTACGTCCGGTTGTGTTACGTTTGGTTAGATTAGGCTAGGATAGCTTTGACTTTTGCGCTGTACGCTGCCGTTCGGTGGATTTCTGCGCTCCCTTCTCCTCTAATATGCCCTGCTTGGCGACGAGGAGTCCAGCAATACTTGTCGCGGTACGTATGTTTCAGTTGTTCTACGTTTGAATAGGTCATTTTCGTATACGTTTGGCCAGCATAGCTTTGACTTTTCTGACATTCACTACTATTCGCCCGATACCTGTGTACTGCATTGCTCTGCTAGCATTCGCTTTTCTCTGGTCAGGCCAGTAACTGCGGTCGTGGCAGGTTTGGTTGAGTTATGCTGCATTCGCTTAGGTTAGGTTGAGTTAAGTTTGGTTATGGTAGCTTTGACCTTCGTACTGTACGTTGTTATTCAGTGGATTTCTATTATCTACTGTGCTCTGCTACACTCTGCTTGGCTCTTGGGAGGCCAGAAGCAGTGGTCGCGGCACGTTGTTTTGAGCTATGCTGCGTATGTTATGTTTGGTTAGGTCAGGTTACGTTACGACATCTACTGCTATTGTACGATTCACTGCAATGTGGTGGATTTCTGCAGACTACGGTGTTCTACTGCAGTCTCGTTGGCCCTGGGGAGGACAGCAATAACCGCGGCTCTTTATGTCGCGTTATGCTGCGTTTCATTATTTTATGTTAGTTCATGTTTGTTTAGGATGTCTTCGACTTTCGTGCTGCACTCCATTATCCGACGTGTTCTTGTGTTCTGCTGTGCTCTTCTGTAGTCTGCTTGGCTTTATGCTTTCCGGCAGTAGTGGTCTCGGCGCAAAAGTTGTTATGCTACATTTCGTTGAGTTAGGTTAGTCCAGGTTATGTAAGGATATCTTCGACTTTTGTGCTATTCACTGCAATGCGCAGTATTTCTGCGCTCTAATCTGCCCTAATATGATTTGCTTGGTTCTGGGAGACCAGCAACAGTGGTCTGGGCACGTTAGGCTGAATTTGGGTACGTTTGGTTAACTTACGTTTGGTTGGTTTAGGAGGTTATAGCTCTGACTTTCGTGCTGTACACTGCTATTCGGCGGATTTCTGCGTTCTGCTGTGTTCTAGTACACACTGCTTGTCTCTGTGGAGGTCTGCAATTGTTGTCTGGTCATGAGAGGTTGAGTTAGGCTTCGTTTGAATGTGTCACGTTTGGCTAGGTTAGGATAGTCTACTTTGACTTCTGTGCTATTCACTGCTATTCGGTGGATGTCTCCGCTCTAATGTGCTCTAGGGTGCACTGCCTGGCTCTGGGGATGCCAGCAATATAGGTCTCGTCACGTTATGTTTAGATACACTACGTTTGGATGTTTAATGCATGGTCAGGTTATGGCAGGATATATACGGCTTTTTTGCTATGCACTGCAATGCGGAGGATTCCTGCGGTCTACTGTGCTCTACCGTATTCTGCTTGGGTCTGGGGATACCCGCATCAATGATCGCGGCACGTTATGTTCTGCTATGCTACGTTTGGTTAGGTTAGGTTAGGCCAGGTTGTGTAAGGATATCCTCGAATTTTGTAACATGCACTTCTATTCGGTGGATTTCTGCGCTCTACATTGCTCTACTGTACTCTACTTGCCTCCCGGGAGGCCAGCAATGGTAGTCTCGGAACGTTAGGTTGAAATATGGTACGTTCGGTTATGTTACGCTTGGGAGGTTACTATGGGATAGTTTAGACCTTTGTGCTATACACTCCTATTCGCGGACTCCTGGGCTCTAGTATGTTCCAATACTCTCTGCTTGGGTCTGTGTAGGCCAGCAATAACGGTCTCGGCACATTAGGTTGAGTTACTTTACGTTCTGCTAGGTTAGGTTTGATTAAGTTTGGTTAGTATGGCTTTGACATTCGTACTATACAATGTTAGTCGTTGTATTTCTGTGATCTACTGTGCTCTACTACATTCTGCTTGTCTATGGGGAGGTCAGGAGGAGCGGTCGCAGCATGTTTTCTTGAGACCTGCTACGTTCGGTTAGATTAGGTTAGGTCAGGTTATGCAGGGTTATCTACGGCTTTCGTGCTATTCACTGCTAATCGAAGGATTTCTGCTCTCGACTGTGCTCAGCTGTAATCTGCTTGGCCCTGAGGAGGACACGAATATACGTGTCACGTTATGTGGAATTAGGCTACGTTTGATTAGGCTATGTTACCTTATGTTTGGCCATGATGGCTTCGACTTTCTTGCTTTATACTATTATCAGGCGGGGTTCTGTGATCTACTCTGCCCCACTGTATTCTGCTTGGCTCTGTAGAGTCCGGCAGCAGTGGTCGCGGCACGCTCTGTTGAGCAACTCTTCGTTTGTTTAGGTTAGGTTAGGTCAGGCTGTGTTAGGGTATCTTCCACTTTTGTGCTTTTCACTGCATTGCGGATTATTGCTACGATCTACTATGCCCTAGTGCACTCTACCTGTCTCTGTGGAGGTCAGCAATAGTTGTCTCGTAATGGCAGGTTTATTTAGACTACGTTTGAATGTGTTACGTTTAGCTAGGTTAGGATAGGCTACTCCGACCTTTGTGCTATTCATTGCTATTCGGTGGACTTCCGCGCTCTAATGTGCACTAATATGCCCTGCTTGGCGCTGGGGAGGCCAGATATATTGGTCTCGTTACGTGATGCTTAGTTACACTACGTTTGGGTTGGTTAGGCAGGATCAGGTTAGGTCTGTGTATGGCTGAATCTTGTGCTATACGCTGTAGTGTGGCGGACTTCTGCGCTCTGCTGTGCTGTAGAATATTCTACTTGGAACTGTGGAGGCCACCAATGGTGGCCCCGGCTGGTTAGGTAGTGTTATGCTACGTTGGTTATGCTACGTCTGGCGAGGTTAGGATCAGATAGTCCAGTCTCTTGTACCGTACACGACTAGCCGCGTATTTCTGCGCTATAATGTGCTCTAGCATATTCTGCTTGGATCTGTTGAGGCTATCAGTAGCGGTCACGGCTCTTTAGCTTGAGTTTAGCTACGTTCGGTTATGACACGATTGGCGAAGTTAGCAAAGGACAGCTTTGCCTTTAGTGCTATGGTCTGCCATAAGTTCGATTCCTGCGCCCTACAGTGCTCTAATATTTTCATGCTGTCTTTGGGCAGGACAACAATAGTAGACTCTGCACGTTATGTAGAGACAGGTTAAGCCCGGTTATGTTGGGTAAGTCTAAGTTTGGTTGGGATAAATTTAACTTTTGTGCTTTACGCTGCTATTCGGAAAACCTCTGGGCTCAACTCACCTCTGGTATGATCTGCTTGGCTCTGAGGTTGCAGCACTAGAGGTTTTGGCACGTTCGGTTGAGTTTGCCAATGTTTGTTTATGCTCTGGTGGTTTCGGTTTGGTTTGGGTAGCTCTGACTATTCAGATATACACTACGAAATTGTGGATTCCTGCAATCTGTTCTACACGAATGTGTTCTCGTTGGCTCTGAAGAGGCCAGCAATAGTGGTCGCGGCACGTTAGGTTAGGTTAGGTTAGGTTAGGTTAGGTTGCGGCACGATTGGTTAGATTGGGATAGAACATCTTGGACTTTAATGCTATAGCCTGCGACTGGGTGGATTGCTGCGCCCTACAATGCTGTAATATCCACAACTTGGCTTTGGGAATGCTGGCAATTGTGGTCTCGGCACGCTATGTTGAGTTATGTTACGTTAGGTTATATTCTGCTCTCTACTGTCTTCTAGTGTGTCCTGCATATCTCTGGGGAGGGCAGCGATAGCGGCCTCTGTACTTTAGGTTGCATTAGACTATGTTTGTTTGTGTACCGTTGGTATTGGTTTGGTTTGGGTAGCTTTGACTTTTCGGATATACACTGTGATTATGTGGATTTCTCGGTTATACTCTCCACTAATGTGTTCTACTTGGCTCTGGGGAGGCCTGCAATGGAGGTCGCGGCAGGCTAGGTATAGTTAGGTTCCGTTCCGTTATGTTACGGTTAGCTTGGATAGGCGAGGGTAGCTCTGACTTTAGTGCTATTATCTGCTATTAGGCGGATTCTTGCGCCCTATAGTGCTCTATCGTTTTCAGTTTGGCTATGGGTAGGCCGGCAATAGTGGTCTCGGCACGTCATGTTGAGGCATGTTACGTTCGGTTAAGATGGGTTAGGCTAAGTTTGGTCAGAATTGCTTTAACTTTTGCGCTCTACGCTGCTATTCGGAGGAGCTCTGGGCTCTACTCACCTCTGGCAACACCTGCTTGGCTCTAAGGTGGCTGCACTAGAGGTTTCGGCACGTTAGGTTGTGTTAGGCTACGTTCGGATATTTACTGTCGGCTTGGGTTAGGCTTAGATAGCTTTGACTTTTTAGATATAAACTGCGATTCTATGGATTTCTGCATTCTGCTATCTACCAGTGCGTTCTGCTTGGCTCCGTGGAGGCCAGCAATGGTGGTCTCTGCGCGTTATGTTTAGCCACGTTACGTCAGGGTAGGTTGGGTTAGGCTAAGTTTGATTAGGGTAGCTTTAACTTTTGTGCTGTGCACGGCTGTTCGGTGGTTTTCTGCGCTCTACTGTGCTCTAGTATTCCCTGATTTGCCCTGGGAAGCGCGGAAGTAGCGGTCTCGGCACGTTAGTTTGAGTTATGCTATGTTTGGTTATGTCCTTTTGGTTTGGGTTAGGCTTGGATAGCTTTGACTTTTCTGATATACACTTCGATTCTATGGATTTCTGCGATCTGCTCTCCTCTAATATGTTCCGCTCGACTCTGGGGAAGCCAGCCGTAGTGGTCGCGGCTCTTTCGGTTGTGTTAGGCTACACATGGTTAACTTACAATTTGTTGTGTCGCTATGGCTAAGCCTTGACTATTGTGCTATACACTGCTGCTCGGTGGATCGCTGCGCTCTACGTTACTCTACTACACTCTGCTCGCCTATGGGGATGCCATAAGTAGCGGCCTCGACATATTAGGTTCAATTAAGTTGCGTTTGCCTGTGCTACGTTTTCCTAGGTTAGGATAGGATAGCTTTGACTTTTGGGTGATATACACTGCTATTCGGTTGATACTGTCCTCTACTGTTCTCTAGTATACTCTGTTTGGCTCTGTGAAGCCAGCAGTACTTGTCTCGACACATTATGCTGTGTTATGCCACGTTTGGTTGGTCTAAGCTAGGCCAGGTTAGTGTTAGGGTACCTTCCACTTTTGCGCTATGCACAACATTAGCTTGACCTAACCAAAGCAGACGTAACCTAACTCAACCTAACGCGTCGAGAACAGTATTGCTGGCCTCCACGGAGCCAAGCAGAAAATATTAGAGATCAGTAGAGCGCTTAAATCCACACAATGATAGCGTATAGCACTAAAGTCCAAGATATCCTGTCATAACCTATCCAAAGGTAACGTAACCAAACGTAACGTTGATCACCCTTACATGTTGAGACCAATAGTGCTGCCCACCCCAGTGGCAAGCAGAACATGTTAGAGGAGAGTAGAGCGCTGAAATCCATGGAACCGCAGTGTGTAGCAGAAAAGTCGTAGCTATCCAAACCTAACCAGTGCTAACATAACAGGACCAAACGTATCTTACCTCAACCTAATGTACCGAGACCACTATTATTGGCTTCCCCGGGGCCAAGCAGACCATACTCGAGCACAGCAGAGCGCAGGATTCCACCGCATTGTAGCGTACAGAACAGAAGGCAAAGATATTCTAACCTAACCCAAACAAACATAAAGTAACCAAACGTAACCTAACTAAACTTCACGCACAGCGGCCACCATTTCTGGCCTCCTCAGAGCAAAGCAGAGCGTATTAGATCACAGTAGTGCGCAGGAATCCACCAAACAACTGTTTATAGCACGAAGGTCCAAGTTATCCTTGCCTAACCTACCCAAAGGTAACATAAACGAACGTAACCTAACTAAACCTAACGCGTCGAGACCACTGTTGATGGCCCCCACGGAGTCAAGCAGAACGTACTAGGACACAGTAGAGCGCAGAAATCCACCGCATTGCAGTGAAGAGCACAAGAGCCGTAGATACCCTAACATAACCTGACCTAATCAAACCTAACCGAACGCAGCATAACACAATATGACGTCAGGCTACTACTGCTCCAGGCCACCCCGGAGCAAAGGAGGGTGCAGTAGAGCAAAGTAGGTCACAGATATCCTCCGTACAGCAGTGTAAACCACGAAATTCGGTGCAGCATATCCAAACCTATCCAAACGTGACGTGTCCAAGCGTAACGTAGCTAAACATAACTAGACGAGACCACCAATGCTCTCCTCCACAGCGACAAGAGGAATGTGCCAGAGATGAGTATAGCGCAGTAATCCACATCATTGCAGTGAATAGCACAAAAGCCGTAGACATCCTAGTATAAACTGATATAACGTAAAATAAACAAACGCAGGGAGACTCAGCAGAGCGCGCCGCGACCACTGCAGCCGGACTCCGCAGAGCCAAGCAGAATACAGTAGATCACAGTCGATCACATTGATCCGCCGTCTAATAGTGTATAGAACGGAAGTTGAAGCCACCATAACCAAATATAACCTAACATAACTTAGTTGAACGTAGCCTAACTCAATATAACTTGCCGCGACTATTGCTGTCCTCACCAGAGCCAAGCAGAATATTGTAGAACACAGTCCAGTGCAGAAATCCTCCGAACTGCAGTGTATAGCACGAAAGTCAAATATAACCTGACCGAGCTTGACACAACCTCACCGAAACGAACGTAAAAAAATATCAAGCTAGCGTGCAGAGACTACTACTGCTGGACTCCATAATCCCAAGCAGAAAATATTAGAACAATGTAGAGCGCAGAAATCCGCGGATAGGCGTGTATAGCGCAAAAGAATAAACTATCCTATCCTTACCTCCCAAACGTAACATGACCGAACGTAGCACGTCACAACCTAACATGCGGAGACCACTATTGCTGGCCCTCAGAATCAAGCAGAAAGTACTAGAGCACAGCAGAGCGCAGAGATACTCCGTGTAGTAGTGTAGCGCACAAAAGCCAGAGATATCCCAACCTAACCTGTCCTAACCTAACGAATCCATACACAATCTAACTCAGCATAAAGTGCCGCGACCGCTATTAATGTCCTTCGTAGAACCAAGCGCAGCACATTAGGGCACATTAGGGCGCAGGCCTCTACCGAATAGCAGTGTACAGCGCATAAGGCAAGGTAGCATTCCCTAACGTAGCCAAAAGGAAGACAACAGCACGGTGCCAAGCAAAACCTAACGCGACGGGACCGCTATTGCTGGCACGCACCGGGTAAAGCAGTACTGACCAGAGCGCAGTAAAACGAAGAAATCCACCACGTTACAGTGAATAGCAAACAAGCCGTACTTACGCTAGCATAACATGTCCCAGCTTAACCTAGCCGAACGTAGCGTATCTCAACATAGAGTGCAGCGACCACTGCTGCCGGCCTCCACAAAGACAAGCAGAATGTGTAGAGCACAGTAGATCACAGAAATACACCGAATAACAGTGTATAGCACGAAAGTCAAATCTATCCTAACCAAACTTAACCAAACCTGACCTAACAAAACGTAACCTGACTAAAACGAACGTGCCGCTACCGATATTGCTGGCCTCCCCAGAGTCAAGCAGATCATATTAGACCAACGTAGAGCGCATAAATACACCAAATAGGAGTGTACAGCACAAAGGTCAGAGCAATCCCCCGCTCCAACCTAACCAAGCGAAATAGAACCAAAGGTAACGAAATTCAACCTAACGTGCCGCGAACGCTATTGCTGGCCTCCCCAGAGTCAAGCAGGGCATACGATTGTAATGTAGAGCACAGAAAAGCACCGTACCGCAGTGTACAGCGCAAAAGCCAAAGCTTCACTCTCCTAACCTTACCAAACGCAACGTATAAAAGGGTAACCTAACTCAGCCTAACATACCGAGACCACTACTTCCGGCCTCCCCAGTGGCAAGCAGAACATATTAGAGCACAGTAGAACGCAGAAATCCGCCGAATGACTGTGTGCAGCACAATAGCCGAAGCTATACCATCCTAACCTAACCAGGCTTAACGATACCGAGCTAACTTATCTCAAGCTAACGAGACAAGACCCCTATTGCTGCCACCCGCAGTGCCAAGCAGAAAATATTACAGGAGATTATAGCACAGAAATCCATGTATTCGCAGAGTATAGCACAAAAGTTTAAGCTCACCTATAATATCATAACCAAGATTAAATGAATCGAACGTAAGCGAACTCAACCTAACGCGTCGAGGATGAAATAGCTGGCCTCCGCAGAGCCAAGCAGAGCATATTAGGGCAATTCTGAGCACAGAAAGACACAGGATGGCTGTGTATAGCACATAAGTCGGAGATACGGCCCCCTAACCTAACCAAACGTAAGTTAACCAAACCTAACCAAATTTAACCTATCGTGTCCAGACCATTATTGCTGGCCTCGACAGCGCAAAGCAGAATATAGTAGAGCGCAGCGGAGCGCAGGAATGATCTGAATAAAAGTATAGCACGAAAGTCAAAACTATTCTCTCCGAACTAAACACACCCGAGCATAGCCAAACTTAACATAACTAAACCAAACGTGTCGAGAAGGCCATTGCTGCCCTCCCGAGAGGCAAGACGAAAATATTAGGGGAGAGTGTAGCCCAGGAATCTACCCAATAGTAGTCATGTGTACAAAAGTCAAAGCTATCCCAACCTAACCTATCCAAACCAAACTTTACCCAGCGCAACCTAACTGAAGCTAACGTGACTAGACCACTATTGCTGGCCCCACTAGGGGCAAGCAGAATGTCGTACAGCACAGTAGAGCGCAGAAATCTCCCGTATTGCAGTATATAGAGTGAAAGCCAAAACTTTCCTGACGGAAGTAAACCGAACTTAACCTAACTAAACGTAATATAACTCGACCTATCGTGCCGAGAAGAATATGTCTGCCCCCCGCAGAGCCAAGCAGAAAATATTAGAGCTCAGTAGAGCGCAGGAACCTACTGAAAAGCAGTGCATAGCACAAAGGTCAAAGCTATCCTATCCTAACCAAACCAAACGTAACGTAACCAATCGCAACATATCTCGGCCTATCGTGCCTAGTCCATAATTGGTGGAGTCCACAGAGCCAAGCACAGTATACTGGAGAAAAGCAGAGCGCAGATATCCACGGAGAAGCAGTATCAAGCACAATGGTCAAAGCTATCCTATCCCAACCTGACCAAACCTAACGTAACCAAAAGCATCCTCTCTCAATCCAACGTATCGAGACCACTGCTGCTGGCATCCACAGGGACAAGCAGAATGTTGTAGAGCATAGTAGAGCGCTGAAATCCACTGAATAGCAGTGTGTGGCAAAAATATCAAGGCAATCATATCCTAACATAACCTATAGTAACAAGATCAAACGCAACGTATCTCAACCTGAATAGAGCGCTGAAATCCACTGAATAGCAGTGTGTGGCAAAAATATCAAGGCAATCATATCCTAACATAACCTATAGTAACAAGATCAAACGCAACGTATCTCAACCTGACGTTCCAAGAACACTATTGCAGGCCAGACCGGTGCCAAGCAGGATATGCAGGAGAACAGTAAAGCGCAGAAATCCACCGGAAGAGATTGCACAGCACGAAAGTCAAAGCTATACCATCCTATCCTAACCAAGCTTGACGTAATCAATCGTAACGTAAATAAACCATACGCGACAAGACTACAATTGCTGGCAGCCCCTGTGTCGAGCAGAACGCAGTGGACGAGAGTAGTGCCCAGAAAAACATTAAATCGCAGTAGTCAGCGGAAAAGTCAAAGCTATCCAAACGTAACCCAAACAAACACACCCTAACCAAATGTAGCCCGACTCAATCTATCGTACGGAGACCACCATTGCTCCTTTTCCCAGAGTCAAGCAGGTTGTACTAATGCAAAGTAGTGCGCAGGTGTGCGCCGATCAGCAGTGTGTAGCATAAAAGTGAAAGCTATACTATCCCAATATAACCAATCGTCACACAGGCGATCGTAACATGTCTCAACACAACGTGCAGAGACCACTGGTGCCGGCCACCCCGGGGCCAAACAGAATATCGTACAGCACAGTAGGGCGCAGATATGCAACGAATAACAGTTTATAGCGCGAAAGTCGAAGCTACCCTTACAAACCTTAGCCTATCCTTACCTAAACAAGTGTAACCTAACCCAACCTAATGTGTCGAGACCACTATTGCTGGCTTCCGCAGAGACTAGCAGAAAATATTAGAACTCGGTAGAGCGCAGAAGTCCACCGAATAGCGGTGCATAGCACGAATGTCAAAGCAATCGTTTCCGAACTCGACACGGCATAGCATGCCTACACGTAACATAACGCAACCATACGTGCCGACAATACCGTTGTTGCCCTGCCCAGATCCAAGCAGAAAATATTAGAGCAGAGTAGTGCGCAGTAGTCCACCGAATAGCAGTGTACAGCACGATAGTCAAAGCTCTCATATCCTAATCTAACCAAACTTTACGTAAGCATACGTAACGCAACCCAACCTAACGAAGCGAGTCCACTATTGCTGCCCCCAATTGCCGAGCAGAGCGTATTAGTGCAATTTATTGCACAGACATTCAACGGGAAGCAGTGTATAGCACAAAAGTCAATGCTATCCTATCCTAACCTTTCCAATCGTAACATAACCGAGCGCAACCTAACTCAACCTAACGTGCCGAGACAACTATTGCTGGCCACCCAAGCGCCAAGTAGAGCATATTAGAGGGCAGCGGAGCGCAGAGAACCACGGAATATCCGTGTAAAGCACAAAAGTCAAAGCCATCCTGACCAAACGTTACCTAATCTAACATAGCCAAAGGAAACCTAACTCAACCCGTCGAGCATCGACCGCTATTGCT
>NW_016910504.1:0-22244 GCF_001483705.2 Eufriesea mexicana
CTTGTATTACGGTTGGATGGGTTATGATAGGATAGCATTGACTTTTCAGCTATACGCTGCTATACGGACTATTCCAGCGTTCTTCATTCCTCTGCTATACTCTGCTTAGTTCTCGTGAAGCCAGCAGCAGCGGTCGTGGCGCGTCAGGGTGGGTTACGGTACGTCCGCTTATGTTTCGTTTGGTTAGGCGAGGGCAGGATATCTTCGATTTTTGTGCAGTACACTGCTACTCGGTGGATTTCTGCGCTCTACTCTGCTCTAATATGCTCTGATTGGCGCTGGGGAGGACAGCAATTGTGTTTTCGGCACGATAGGTTTTGTGAGGCTACGTTCGGTTATGTTACGATTGGTACGGCGAGGATAGGATAACTTTGACTTTTAGGATATTCACCGCTATTCGTTGGATTCCTGCACTCCGCCGTGCTGTAGTATATTCTGCTTAGCTCTGAGGAGACCAGAATTATTTGATTCGGCACGTTAGCCTGTGTTATGTTGCGTTTGGTTACATTTCGATTGTTTACGATAGGAAAGGGTAGCTTCTACTTTTGTTGACATAGCGACTCGGCGGATTCCTGTGCTGTACGTTGCCCTGCAATACTCAACTCGTCTCTCGGGAGGCCAGCTGCAGTGGTCGCCGCACGTTGGGTTGTGTAATGTTACGCCTGGTTAGATTTACTTGGGATAAGTTTGGTTAGGGCAGCGAACTCTCCTCTAATGTGCTCTGCATGACAATGGGGAGGCCAGAAATGGTGGTCGCGGCACGTTAGGTTCAGATAGTATACGTTTGGATAAGTTACGTTTGCCTTGGTTTTGTTTGGGTGGCTTCGATTTTTCTGTCATATACTGCGATTCTGCGGACTTCTGCGCACTACTCTCCGTTATTATGCTCTGCTTAGCTCTGTGCAAGCTAGCAATATCGATCGCGTCATATTAGGTTGAGGTAGATTCCGTTCTTCTAGGTTTGGTTACGTTGGGTTGTGTAAGGATAACTTTGACCTATGTTCTGAAAACTGATGTTCTATGGACATCTGTGCTCCACTGTGCTCTACCATATTCTACTAGTATCTGGGGAATTTCGCAATAGTGTCCGCGGCACGTTAGTGTTTGTTTCTCTACGTTTGGATAGGTTAGGTTTGATCTGGTTAGGTCGGGATATCTATGACTTTTGTGCTGTTCATTGCTATTTGGTGGCTTTCTGCGCTCTACTGCGTTCTTTGATACTCTGCTCGACTCTAGGGGCCCAGCAATAGTGGTCATGGCATGATAGGTTGATTTAGGTTACGTTTGGCTATGTTGAGTTAGGTTACGATTGGTTAGGATCGGTTTGACTTTTGTGTTATACACTGATGTACGGTGGATTCTACTCTCCACTGTGCTCTAGTGTGTTCATCATGTCTCCGGGTATGACAGTAATAGCGTTCTCGGCGCGATAGGTTGAGATAGGGTACATTTGAATAGGTTATGTGTGCTCTAGTTTGGCTTGTATTGCTTCGACTTTTCAACTATTCGCAGCGGTTCTATAGATTTCTGCGCTCTACTCTCCACTATTATGCACTTCTTGACACTGTGGAGGCAAGCAACACTGGTCGCGGCATCTTAGACTGGGATCGGTTACGTTGGGCTTGGTTAGGTTTGGTTGGGTTTGGTTATGACAGCTTGGATATATGTGCTCAGCACGGATATCCTATGAACTCCTGTGCTCTACTGTGCTCTATCATATTCTGCTCCTCTCTGGGGAAACCAGCAATAGTGTCCGTGGCACGTTAGGTTTAGCTATTCTACGTTTGTTTGGGTCGGGCTTTGCCTGGCTAGGTCAGGATAGCTCTAACAATTGTGTTATACATTGCCACTCGACGGATTTCTGCACTCTACTGTGACCTTGCATTCTCTGCTTCGCTCTGGGGAGGCCAGCAATAGTTGCCGCGGCTGGTTATGTTGTGTTATGTTACTCTTGGCTAGGTTAGGTTTGCTTGGGTTAGGCTAGGATATCATTGACTTCTGTGCCATACACTGCCATACTATGGACTTCGGCGCTCTACTCTCCTCTAATATGTCCTGCTTCCCTCTGGGTAAGTCAGCGATTGTTGTGTAGGCACAATAGGATGGATTACGTTACGCTTGGTTTTGTTACGTTTGGTTAGGTTTGGTTAAGTCATCTTTGAATTTTGCACTGTAAACTGCAGTGCTGTATGTTACTGCGTTCTACTTTGCTCTAGTATGCTCTGCTTGGCTCTGGAGAGACAAGCAATAGTAGACGCGGCACGGTAAGTTCAGCTAGGCTACATTCGGCTGTGTTACGTCTGGCTATGTTAGAATAGAGTAACATCAACTCATGTGCTATGCACAATGATTCTATGGATTCCTGTGCTCTAGTCTCCTTCAATATGTCCTGCTTTGCTTTCAGGAGGGCAGCGATAGTGGCCTCGGCACTTTAGGACGTGTTGCGCTACGTTCGGTAACGTTACGTTTGGTTAGGTTAGGACTGGGTAACTTTGGCTTTTGTGCCGTACTCTGCTATTCGGTCGATATCTGCGATCTGCATTGCTCTGCTATCCTCTGCTTGCTTATGGAAAGCAGATAGTGATAGTGGTGACGGTGATAGTGGTCGTGGCACGTCTGGAAGGGTCACGTTAATCTTGGCTGTGTTACGTTATATAATGTTTTGTTATGATGGCTGTGACTTTTATGCTATATTACGCCATTCTTACGATTTCCGCGCTCTAGAGTGCTCTAGTACATTCTACTCGGCTATAGGGAACCCAGGAGTGGTGGTATCTCGGCACGTTATGCAGAGTTATGTTTCCTTTGGTTATGACACGCTTGGCTAGGTCGGGATAGGATAGCTCAGACTTTTGTGCCACGCACTGATATTCGGTGGATTTCTGCGCTCTTCAATGACTTAGTAAACTCTGCTCCACTCCCGTGGAACGTTATACTGTGTCGGGTTACGTATGCATATTTCAGGTTGGGCTATGTGTGGCTATGATAGCTTTGTCTTTCTTGCTGTACACAGATATCCGGCGAATTGCTGCCCTCTGCGGTGGTCTAATGCATCTGCTTTGCTCTGGAGAGGCCAGAGATGGTGACCGTGGCGGGTTAGGTATAGTTATGTTACGTTTGGTTAGGTTATGTTATCATGGGTTCGATTTGGATAACTTTGACCTTTCTGCTGTTCACGCCCATTCTATTGATTTCTGCGCTGTACTCTCCGCTAATACGCTCTTCTTGGAGTTGGGGAGGCCAGCAATGGTGGTCTCGGCATATTAGGTTGAATTAGGCTACGTTTGGTATGATTTTGTTTGGTTCTGTTATATGTGGGTAGCATAGACTTTCGTGGTGCACACAACTTTTCGGTGTATTTCTGTGCTCTACTGTGATCTACTATATTGTGCTTGGCCCTGGGGTGTCCAGCAACAGCGGTCGCAGCTCGATGCGTTGAGTTGGGCTTCACTTAGGTGAGCTACTTTGGCCCAGACTAGGTTTGAGTAGCATTGAATTTTCTGCATACACGGCGATTCTATGCATTTCTGCCCAGCACCCCCTCTTATATGTACTGCTTGGCCCTGAGGAGGCCAGCAATAGTGGTCGCGTAACGTTAGGTTGAGTTATGTTACGTTTGGTAATGTTACGATTGGCTAGGTCAGGAGAGTATAGCTTTGACTGTTGTGCTGCGCACAGCTATTCGGTGGACATCTGCGCTCTACTGTGCTCCAGCGATTTCTGCGTGTGTCTGGGGCGGCCAGCAAACAAGGTCCCTGCACGTTAGGTTAAGTTTGGTTACGTTTGGCTATATTACGTTTGGATAGGTTACGATAGGATGGAGTTGACTTTTGTGATATACACTGCTATTCGCAGGACTTCTACGCCCTATATTGCTATGCTATAAACTCTTCGACTCTCGGGAAGGCAGTAATAGTGTTCTCCGCACGTTAGGTTGGGTTAGGCTGCGTTTGGTCGTGACATGTTTACCTGGGTTAGGTTCGATTAGATTTGACTTCTGTGGTATACACTGGTGTTCGGAGAATATCAGCGCTCTACTGTGCTCTGATATATTCTGCTTTGCCCTGGGGTTCCAGAAATAGTGGTCGTGTCAGGACACTTTGGGTTAGGCTTCGCTTGGCTAGGTTACGTTTGCCTGCGCTAGGTTTATATAGCTATGACTTTCCTGCTATACACTACGTTTATATGGATTTCTGCGCTGCACCCCTTCAATATGTACTGTTTGGCTCTGGGGAGGCCAGCAATAGCGGTCGCGGTACGTTAGTGCGTCTTATGTTACGCTTGTGTATATCACGGTTGGTGAGGTTAGGAGAGGATTGCTATAACTTTTGCCCTGTACACTGCTACTCGGTGGATATCTGCGCTCTACTGTGCTCTACGGTGATGTCCTTGGCTCTGGAAAGGCCACCAATAGTGGTATCGGTCTGTTATGTTTAGTTAGGCTACGTTTGTCGCGTTAGGTTAGGAAATGTTAGGTCAGGGTATCATTGACTTTTGTGCTTTGCACTCTAGTGCGGCGGAATCCTGCTCGCTACTGTGCTCCAGTATATGCCGATAGGTTCTGCGGATGTCAGCGATAGTGGTCTGGGCACGTTAGGTTATGGTAGGTTACGTTTGGTTATGTTATGTTTGGTTAGGTTAGGCTAGGTTAGGTTTGACCTTTGTGGTATAAACTGCCTTTCAGTAGACTTCTGTGCCCTTCTGGGATCTTGTGTGCTCTGCTTTGCTCTGGCTAGGGCAGAGATTGTGGCCAGGGCTCATTAGCTTCAATCGTGTCACGTTTGGTTATGTTATGCTTGTTTGTATCAGATTTGGATAGCCTTGGCTCTTCTGCTATATCCTGCGGCCTATGGATTTCGGCTCTCTCCTGTACTCTAATATGTACTGCTTGGCTGTGTTGATGCCAGCAATATTGGTCATCGCACGATAGGTTGGGTTATATTACGTTTGGTTCGGTTAGGATAGGGTACCATTGACTTTTGTGCTATACGCCGCTATTCAGATAATTTCTGCGCTCCTCCGTGCTCTCATATGCTCTGCGTCGCTGTGGGGAAGCCAGCAATTGTTCCCTCGGCACATTAGTTTCAGTTATTTTCCTTTGGCTTGGTTAGGGTTCGTTATGTGTGGTTAGGATGGCATTGACATTCATATTTATACGCTGCTATTCGGTGGACTTCGGCGGTGGTCCGTGCTCTAGTATATTCTGCTTGGCTATGTGGCGTCCTGCAGTGGTGCTGTCTGTGATGCGATTCGTTACTTTAGGAGAAGATAGAATTGAATTTAGTGATATAGTCTGCTGTCAAGTAGACTTCTGCGACATACAGTGCTTTAATGTTTTCAGCTTGGCTGTGGGATTGCCAGCAATAGTGGCCTCTGCACGTTACGTTGTGACAGGTTACGCTATGCTCGGTTTGGTTAGGCTAAGTTTGGTAATGATAGCATTTACTCTTGTAGTGTGCACTGATATTCGGTGGATTTCTTCGCTCTATTGTGCCCTAGTATATCCTGCTTTGCTCTGGCGAGTGCAGCAATAGCGGTCTCGGCACGTTAGTTTGAGCTATGCTACGTTTGTTCTGTAAGCATGGATTTGGTTTGGGAAGGTTCGACATTTCTGATATACACTTCGCTTCTAAGGACTCCTGCGTTCTACTCTCCACTAATGTGTTCTGCTTGGGTCTGGGGAGGCCAGCAAAGCTAATCCCTGAACGTTAAGTTGTGTTATGCCACGGTTGGGAATGCTACGAATTGCCAGGTTAGGAGGGGATAGCATTGGCGTTAGAGATATAGTCTGCTATTGGGCGTATATCTGCGCCCTACAGTGCTCTAATATGTTCAGCTTAGCTCTAGCAAGACCAGCAGTAGTTGTTTCGCCACGTTATATTCAGTCAGGTTACGTTAGGTTAGGTTGGTTAGGCTGAGTTCGATTAAGATAGCTCCATCTTTCGCTCTGTACAGTGATATATGGTAGATTTCTACGTTCTATTGCGCTCTAGTGTGTCCTGCTTGGATCTGGGAATGGCAGCAATAGCGGTGTCGGCGAGTTAGGTTGAGTTAGGCTATGCTTGGTTACGCTAGCTTGGTTTGCGTTAGGTTTGGGCAGCTTCGACTTTTCTGATATAAACCGCGTTCCTATTGGTTTCTGCGTTCCACTCTCTACTAATCTATTCTGCTGGCTCGGGAGAGGCCAGCAATATCTGTCGCGGCACTTTAGGCCAAGTTATGTTTTGTTTGGTTATGTTAATATTGGATATGTTACGACGGGCTAGCTTTGACTTTGGCACCATAGCCTGCTATTAAGTGAATTTCTGCGCAATAATGTGCTCCAATATTCTCAGCTTGGCGTTGGTAGGGCCAGCAATTGTGGTCTCTGCTCGTCATGCCGAGTCAGGTTATGTCCGACTTGTTTGTGTTAGGCAAGATTTGGGCAGGATAGCTTTAGCTTTTGTGGTCTACACCGCTATGTGGTGGTGTTCTGCGCTCTACTAAGCTCTAGTAAGTACTGCTTGACTCTGGCGAAGGCAGCAATAGCGGTCTCGGTACGTTAGGGTGAGTCATGCCACGTTTGGTTAGGTTAGATAAGGTCTGGTTATATCATGATGTGTTCGACTTTTGTGCTATACACAGAAATGTGGTGGATTTCTGAGCTCTACTGCGCTCTAGTATGTCCTGCTTGACTCTGGCGAAGGCAGCAATAGCGGTCTCGGTACGTTAGGGTGAGTCATGCCACGTTTGGTTAGGTTAGATAAGGTCTGGTTATATCATGATGTGTTCGACTTTTGTGCTATACACAGAAATGTGGTGGATTTCTGAGCTCTACTGCGCTCTAGTATATCCTGCTTGGCTATGGGGCGGGCTGCAATAGGGGTCTCGGCACGTTAGGTTTAGTTACCCTACGTTTGGTTATGTTCTGCTGGTTTGGGTTAGGTTTGGGTAGAACGGACTTTTCTGATATACACTGCGGTTTGATAGATTTCTGCGTTCTACTTAGCGCTAGTGTGTTCTGCTTGGATCTTTGGAGGCCAGCAATAGAGGTCACGACAAGTTAGTTTGAGTTAGGGTACGTTTGGTTATGCTACGGTTGGTTCGGTTAGGGGAGGATAGCTTTGACTTTAGTGCCATAGTCCGCTATTATGTGGACCCCTGCGCCCTGCAGGGCTCCAATGTTTTCAGCTTTGCTCTCGGGATATCAGCAGTAGTATCCTCTGAACGTTTCGCTGCGTCATGTTATGTTCGGCTAGGTTGGGTTAGGCTAGGTTTGTTTAGGATAGGTTCAACTCTTTTGCTGTACACTGCAATTCGCTGGATTTCTGCACTCTACTGCGATCTAGCGCGTCCTGCATGGATTTGAGGAGGGCAGCAATAGCGGTCCCGACTCGTTAGGTTTTGTTATGCTATGTTCTGATATATTCTGTCTGTTACGGTTAGGCTTGTACTGCTTTGACTTTTCTAATATACACTGCGATTCTATGGGTTTCTGCGTTCTATTCCCCACTAATATATTCAGCTTGGCCCTGGGAATGCCAGCAATAATGGTCCCGGCACGTTATGTTGAGTCGGGTTACGTTCGGTTATGTAGGTTTATGTTATGTTTGGTCAGGATAGCTTTAACTTTTGTGCTGTACACTGCTGATCGGTGGGTCTTTGCCCCCTACTGCGCTCTGGTATGTCCTGCTTTGCACTGGGGTGGCCAGTAACTGTGGCCGGCGATCGTCAGTGCATGGTAATATACGTTCGGTTACGTTACGATTATCTAGGCTTCGAGATGGAAGCTATGCCTTTAGTGCTATAGTCTGCTGTTAGGTCGATTTCTGCGCCCTGCCGTTCTGTAATGTTCTCAGCTTGACTATGAAAGGCCAGAATTGGTAGTCTCGTCTTGTTATGGAGAGTCAGGTTGCGTACGGTTAGGTTGGGTTAGGCAAGGTTTGGACAGGGTGGATCTAACTCTTGTGGTGTACGCTGCTGTTGGGTGGATTTCTGCGATCTACTGTGCACTAGTATGTTCTGGTTGGCTCTGGGAAGGGCAGCAATAGCGGCCTCGGCATGTTAGGTTGAGGCAGGCCATGTTTGGATATGTAGAGTTAGTTTGGGTTAAGTATGGGTAAGTTATACTTTCCTGATATACACTGCGACTCTATGGATATTTGCACTCTGCTCTACACTGTTGTATTCCGCTTGACTCTTGC
Source organism: Eufriesea mexicana (assembly GCF_001483705.2). Classification (NCBI taxonomy): domain Eukaryota; kingdom Metazoa; phylum Arthropoda; class Insecta; order Hymenoptera; family Apidae; genus Eufriesea; species Eufriesea mexicana. The sequence continues at coordinate 8,184 of NW_016910504.1, forward strand.
GAAGCCAGAAATAGTGAACGCGGCTCGTTTGGTTTAGCTCTGTTACCAACCAAACCAAACACATCCTAACAAAGCCAAACGCAAAATAACCCAATCTTACATGACGAGACGTCTATAGCTGCCAGCCCCAAGCAGAACATGCTATTGGAGAGTGCAGTGCCGAAATCCATAGAATAGCAGTGTATAGCACGAAAATCGACGCTAACCTATCCTAACCTATCGAATAGTAACATATACCGATCGTAACCTAACTCAATCTAACGTGATGCGAACACAATTGCTGGCCTCCCCAGAGCCAGGCAGAACACAGCACAGAAATCCATATAATCGCAGCGTATTTCGGAAAAGCCAATGATACCCGAGCCTAACCCAGACTAACATAATCCAACCAAATGTTGCCAAGTTCAACATAACCTGCCGCGAACACTTTTGCCGGCCATAATAGGGCTAAGCAGAATATAGTAGGGCACAGCAGAGCACTGAGGTCCACCAAAGAGCAGTGTATAGCACGGTGGTAGAGGCTATCCTTACCGCACATAGCGCACCCTATCCTAGCCAAACGTAGCATACCTCAACCCAGTGTGTCGAGACTAGCATTGCTGGTCACCCCAGAACGAATGTGAAAATACTGGACTACGGTAGATCGCAGAAATCCACCAAATAGCAGTGTATAGCGCGAAAGTCAAGGCTATCCTATCCCAACTTAGCCAATAGTAGCATAACGAAACGTAAACGAATTCAACCATATGTGACAAGATATCTATTGCTGCCATCCACAGGGTGAGCAGCATATACTGGAGAACAGAAGAGCGCAAGAACCCGCTGCATTGAAGTGAATAGCAAAAAAGTCAATGGTAACAAATCCTTACATGAACCAACCTAGTCTAACCAAACGTAGCATACCTTAATATATCGTGCCGAAACCACTATTGCTGGCCACGTCAGAGACGTACAGATCATACTAGAGCACAGGATAAAGTAGAAACGCTCCGAAAATCAGTGCATAGAAGAAAAGTCAAAGCCAACCTATCCCACCCTAGAAAATCGCGACATAAGCAGACATAACACTATTCAAACTAACGTGTCGAGACCACCATTGCTGAGCTCCCCAGGCCAAGCAGAACATACTAGGGCACAGATGGGCGCAGAAATCGCCCGAAGAACAGTGTACAGCAAATAATCCATGGCTATCGTATTTTAACCTCACGAAACTTAATATGACCGAACATAACTTAACACAATCTAACGTGCCGGGGCCTCCTTTGCTAGCCTCCTAAGAGCAAAACGGAAAGTGTCAGGCACATTAGAGCGCAGAAATGCAACAAGTGGGAGTGTGTAGCACAAAAGTCAATGATAACCAATCCTTGCCTGTACAAACGTGGACTAACATATCGCAGCCTAAGTCAACGTAACGTGCTGGGACCACTGTTGCTGGTCACCCAGAGCCAAGCGGAACGTACTAGAGCACAGTAGAATGCAAAAATCCAGAGAACAGCCGTGTATAGCACGAAAGGCAAATATATCCTATCCTAAGCTAACCAAGCTTAACCTAACCGAACGTAGCATATCACGACATAACGCGCAGCGACCACTGCTTCTGTCTAGCCAGAGCAAAGCTGGGCATATTAGAGCACATTAGAGCGCAGAAATGCACCGAAAAGCAGTGTAGAGCACAAAGGTCGAAGTTGTCTATCCTAACCAGGACAAGCGTAACACATACAAACGGAGCGTTCCACAGCCTATCACGACGGTACCGCTACTGCTGGCCTCCACATAGGCAAGCAGAAAATGCCAGAACACAGTATAGCGAAGAAATCCACCGTATTGCAGTGAATAACACAAAAGCCGTAGATACCTAAACGTAACTTGACCTAACCTAACCTAACCGAACGTAGCATTTCACAACATAACGATCAGCGACCACTGCTCCTAGCCTCTCCATAGCCAAGCAGAACCTGGTAGAGCACATTAGATCACAGAAATACACCGAATAACAGTCTAGAGCACGTAAGTCACTGCTATCCTGACCAAACTTGGCATAAGCTAACTTAACCGATCGTAACCAAACTCATCCTAGCATGCAGCGACCACTATTGCTCCCTAACCTATGTTCGAGCGGAGTATAGTAGAGCAATGTAGAGCGCCGCAGCAAGCCGAATAGCAGCGCATGTTACGAAAGTGGACGTATCCTGACCCAACCTGGCCTCACCTAACTTAACCGAACACAGCATTACCTTACGTAACGTGCAGCCACCACTGCTGCTGGCGTACCCAGAGCCAAGCATAATATAGTAGAACACAGTAGATCACAGAAATCCACCTGATAGGAGTGTACAGCATGAAAGCCAAATCTATCCTAACCATGCTTTGCCCAACCTAAGCTACCCGAACGTAGTGTAATTCAACATATCGTGACGGGCTCAATATTGCTCGCCACGCCAGAGTCCTGGAGAAAATAGTAGAGCCATACAGAGGGAAGAAATCCACCGAAGGGCAGCTAACAGCTCAAAGGTCAGAGGAATCCCATCCGAGCCTTCCTAACCTAACCTAATGAAACGTAACATTTCTCAGCCTTACGTGCCGGGACCACTATTGCTGGCAACCCCAGAGCCAAGCAGAACATATTATAGCCCAGTAGTGCGCAGAATTCCAGAGCATACTAGAGCGCAGAAATACTCCGAATAGCTTTGAATAGCGCAGACGTCGGGGGCAGCCTCTCCTAACCTAGCCAAGTGTAAATACAAAAACGTAGCCTAACACAACCTAATATGTCGAGACCTTTATTGCTGACATCCACAGAGACAAGCAGAGTACTCTAGAGCCCGGTAGTGCGCAGAAATCACCCGCATTGCAGTGACTAGCACAAAAACCGCAGATACACTAACCCAACCTGACCTAACCAAACCTACAGAAGCGTAGCACATCTCTAAATAAAGTGCAGAGACCACTGCCCCTGGCGACCCCATAACCAAGCTGAATGCAGTAGAGCACAGTATATCACCGGAATCGACCGGAAAACAATGTATAGCACGAAAGTCTAAGCTATCCTAGCAACGCATAGCCTAACATAACCTAGCCAAACGTACCCCAACACAACCTAACGTGCCGCGACCGTTATTGATCGCCTCCTAGAGTCGAACACGGTAAAGTACAGCAATGTAGAGCGCAAAAATGCACCGAATAGCAGTGAATGTTACAAAAGTCAGGGATACCCCAACCAAACCTGGCCTAACCTAGCCTAACCAAACGTAGCATAGAATAACGTGAGGCTGCGACCACTGCTGCTGTCATCCCGAGAGCCAAGCAGAATATTGTAGGGCAATGTAGGGCGCAGAAATCCGCCGCATTGCAATTTATAGCACAAGAGTCAAAGATACCACATCCTAACCTAACCAAGCCTAAGCAAACCAAACGCAGCGATACTCTACAGAGCGTGCCGCGGCCACTGCACCTGGCCTCCCAAGAGCCAAGCCGAATGTAGTAGAGCGCAGCAGATCGCAGAAATCCACCGAACAACAGTGTATATCACGAAAGTAATAGCTATCCTGACCAAACTTGGCCTAAGCTAACCTAACCGAAACAAACGCAGCATAGCTCAATGTATCGTCCAGCGAACACTACTGCTGTCATCCACAGAGCCAAGCAGAATATAGTGGAGCACAGTAGAGCACAGAAATCCGCCGAACAACAGTGTATTCTGAGAAAGTTATAGCTACACTTGCCAAACATACTCCAAGCTAACATAACCAAACGCAACATAACATAACGTAATGTCCCACGACAGCTACTGCTAGCCACCCCTGAGTCTAGCAAAGTATAGTAAAGTAGAGCAGGGCGCAGGAATCCACTTAACAGCTGTCCTTGCGGAAAAAGTAAAAGCTATCCAAACCTAAGTGAACTTAACCTAACCTAACCAAACGTAATCTAACAACACCTATCGTGCCGCGGGGTGTATTCCTGGCCTCCACAGAGTCAAGAAGAGCACATTAGAGGAGAGCAGAGCGCAGAAATAAATAGAATTGCAGTTTATAGCAGAGAAGACGAAGCTGTCGGAACCCAACCTCCCCAAACGCATAATAATGCGTATCAGAACTTAACGGATCGTGCCGAGACCACTATTGATGTAATAGCAAAGCAGAACATACTAGAGCGCAGTACAGCGCAGAGAGCCACCAAACAGCAGCGTATAGCACAAAAGTCAAATATGTCCTAACCTGGCCTGCTCTAACCAAGTCTAATCAAACGTAGGTTAACTAAACTTAACGAGACGTGACCGCTATTTCTGGCTTGCCCAGTGCCCAGCAGAACATACCAGAGCACAGTACAGAGAAGAAATCCTACTAATAGCAGTGTACATCACCAAAGTCAAAACCATCATAGCCAAACCTAACCCAACTTGGCCTAACCGAACGTAATATGAGTTAAACTGTCGTGCCACGAACACAATTTCTGGCCACTCCAGAGTCAAGCCGAGTATAGTAGAGCAATGTAGAGCGTAGAAATCCACCGAAGAGCAGTGTGTTGAACAAAAGTCAACAATAACATGACCAAACATAACTTATCCTAGCCTAACCATACGTAACATAACATAGCCTAACGTACCCTGACAACTATTGCTGAACTCCCCAGAGCCAAGCAGAATATACTAGAGGTCAGAGGACTACAGGTATCCGCGGCGTTGCTGTGTAAAGCACAGAGTGATTGATACACTAACATAACCAGACCTAACCTAACCATGGCAAACGTAGCCTAACTCAGCATTACGTAGTAATGGGAGCGCAGAACTTTGCCGAATAACTGTTTATAAAACAGAAGTCATAGCTGCCCTAGTCTAACCTAACCGAGCATTACAAAACGAAACGTAGCATAACCTGACATATCGTGCCAAGACCGCTCTTGCTGACCACCGCGGAGCCAACCAGAATATACCAGAATACAGTAGAGCGCAGAAATCGGTCGCTTTGCTGAGTAAAGCACAAAAGACGAAGATACCCTAACCTAACCTGACCTAACCTAACGTAACCGAACGTAGCATAATTTAACATAACCTGTCGATACCAATATTGCTGTCGCTCCCAGAGTGGACAGGAACACATTAGAGCACAGTAGTGTGCAGAAGACCGACGAACAGCAGTGTATAGCGCAAACGTTAATGCTAGCCCCTCCTAGCCCAACAAATCGCAACGGAGCCGAACGTAACCTAGCTCAACCTAACGCACCGCAGCCTCTATTTTTGGCCTCCACATATCAAAGCAGAGCATTCCTGTTCACAGCGGCGCGCAGAAATCCACCGAATAGCAGTGTGTACCACAAAAGTCAAAGATATCCTGACCTAACGTAACAAAACGTAGCATAACCAAACGTAACCTCACCAAACCTAACGTGCCTAGACCACTATTGCCGCCTTCCACAGAGACAACCAGAGCATACTAGAGCACAGTAGAGCGCAGACGTCGGCCGCATTGCAGTGTAAAACGTAAAAGTCAAAGATATCCTAACCAAACCTGACCTAACCTTACCTAACCAAACGTAGCCTAACCGGATATAAAGAGCAGATGCCGCACTTGATGGTCCTCCCATAGCCAAGCTCAACATATTAGATCACAGCAGAGCGCAGAAACTCACCCTATAGCAGTGTATATCACAAAGGTCAAGGCTATCCTCCCCTAAAATAGCCTAACCTAACCGGAACGAACGTAACCTAACACAACCTAACGTGCCGAGCCCGCTTTTTGTGGCTTACCCAGAGCCAAGCAGAGCATATTAGAGCACTGTATAGCGAACAGGTCCACCGAATAGCAGCGTATACCACAAAAGTCATTGATGTCCTCTCATACCCTCACCCATCGTAGCATAACCAAACGTTGCATAACCAAACGTAGCATAAATTAAACTAGCGTGCCGGGACCACCATTGCTAGCCACCGCAGAGTCGAGCAGAGTACAGAAGTGCAATATAGTGGGTAGTATGCAGCTGAAAAGCAGTAGACAGCACAAAGGTCAAAGATATCATAACCAATCCTGATCTAACCTAACCGAACCACACGTAGCCTAACCTAACGTAACGTGCCGAGACAACAATTGCTGGCATTCCAGAGCCAACCATAGCATATTATAGCACAGTAGAGCGCAGAAATCCACCGAATTGCCGTGTATACCACGAAAGTCGGAGCTACGATAGCCAAAGCCACACAAACGTAACCTAACCAAACGTAGCCTAACCCGACCTAATACCCCGAGACCAATATTTCTGGCCTAGTCAGAGCAAAGCCGGGCATATTAGGGCAGAGTAGAGCGCAGAAACCCATAGTATCGCATTGTATAGCAGAAAAGTCGAAGCTATCCTCCACAAACCAAACCAATCCTAACATACCCAGGGGTAACATAACACAACCTAAGGAGCCGCAATTGCTATTGCTGGCCATCCCGGAGCAGAGCAGATCATATTAAGCGCCGGAAGACACCGAGTAGCAGAGTATAGCACGAAAGTCAAAGCTATCCAAGACTACCACAGGCGAACATAACCAAGCCAAACGTCGGCTGACGCAACCTACCGTGCCGAGACCACTATAGCTGACATCCACAGAGCCAACTTGATAATACAAGAGCACAGTTGAGCGCAGAAATCTGCCGCACTGCAGTGTGCAGCACAACAGTCAAAGAAATCCTAACCTAACGTGACTTAACCTAACCTAACCAAACGTAGCCTAACTCCGCATAGCGAGCGGTGACAATTATTGCTGAATGCCCCAGGGCTTAACAGAATGCAGTAGAGCAGAGTAGAGCGCTGAAGTCAACAGAATAACAGTGTATACCGCAAAAGTCAAAGCTGTCCTAACCTAACACAGGCATACGTGTCCTAACCAAACGTATGCTAACCCAACCTAACGAGTCGAGACCACTATTATTGGCGACCCCATAGTCGAGCACGGTATGGTAGAGCAACGTAGAGCGAAGAAATCCAGCGAAGTGCATTGCGTAACAAAAAAGGCAGGGATAACCAGACCATGGCTGTCCTAACCTCACCTAACCGAATGTAACGTAAAACAAGCAAAAGTCCCGCGATCACTATTGCTGGCGTCTTCAGAAATAAGCAGGGTATGATAGAGCACAGTAGAGTCCAGAAGTCCATAGGGTAGCAGTGTTGCGCACAAAGGTCAAAGCTATCATAGAATTACCCAATAACCTAACCCGACGAAACGTAATATAACTCAACCTAACGCGCCGCAGCTCATACTTCTGACCGCGCCAAAGGAAAGCAGAGCATATTAGATAACAGTAGAGAGCAGTAGTACACCGAATAGAAACTTACAGCGCAAAGGTCGAAGTAATACTGGCCTAACCTAACCAAACGTAACGAAACCAAACGTTAACAGTCTCAACCTGACCTGCCGAAACCACAATTACTGGCATCCACAGGGCCAAGCAGTACATACTAGATCACAGTAGAGCGCAGAGATCCACCGCATTCCAGTGTACGGCACAAAAGTCAAATGCATCCTATCCTAACCAAAACAAATCTCACCCAAGAATACGTAACCTAACCATAACTAACGCACCGCGGCCACAGTTTCTGCTCGACCCATAGCAAATCAGAGCATATTAGGTCACTGCAGATCTCAGAAATCCACCGAATAGCAGTGTATAGCACAAAAGTCAAAGCTGTCCTAGCCTAACCGAACAAAACATAGCATAACCTAACGTTATGTAACTCCACCTAACCGCCCTACACCATTTCTGACCACCTCAGAGCCAACGAGAATATACTAGAGCAGAGTAGAGCGCAGAAAAGCACGCGTGGCAGCGTAAAGCGCAAGAGACGTTTATACACCCACCTAACATGACATAACCTAACCTAACCGAACGTAGCCTAACCCATCGTAACGTGCCGATGCAACTGCTGCTGTACCTCCCAGAGTCAAGCTGAACATACTGGAGCAGAGTAGAGTGCACAAACCCGCCGAATAGCAGTGTACAGCGCAAAAGTCGTAGCTAGTCCATCGTAACCTAACCAATCGTAACGTAACCAAAGGTAACCTAACACAACCTAACGTGACGCGGCTACCATTGCTGACCTCTCCAGAGCCAATCAAAGTATACTGGAGCGCAGTAGAGCGCAGAAATGCGCCGCACTGCAGTGTAAAGCACAAAAGTCGAAGATGGCCCAACCAAGCCTTACCTATCCTAACCCAAACAAAAGTTGCTTAACTCAGCATATCGTGCCAAGACCACTACTTCTGCCTTTCCCAGAAATAGGCAGGACATATTAGAGCACAGTATAGCGTAGAAGTCCACCGAACAGCTGCATATAGTACAAAAGTCAATGCTATACCCTGCTACCCAACTAAATGTAACACAACCAAATGTAGACTAAATCAAACTAACGCGCCGGTACCAAAATTACTGGCCTCCCCAGATTCGAGCAGAGATTATTAGAGGACAGTAGAGCACAGAAATCCACCGAATAGCAGTGAAAAGCACAAATGTCAAAGCTACCCTCCCCTAGCCTAACCTAACCTAACCTGAACAAACGTAACCTAACTCAAACTTTCCTGCCACGACCATTACTGCTGGCCTCCCCATAGGGGAGCAGATTATGGTAGAGCAATGTTGACCGCAGAAATTCAACGAATAGCCGCGTATCCCACGAAAGTCATATCTATTCGAGCCTAACGTAATCAGACCAAACGCAGCCTAACTGAACCTAACGTGCCGACGCCACTGTAGCAGGCCTCTTCAGAGACAATGGTCGCGTGCGTTAAGTTGTGTTATGTTCTGTTTGGTTATGTTATGATTGGACACATGAGGATATGATATCTCAGATTTTTGTGATATACACTAGTTTTCGATTGATTTCTGCTTTCTACTGTGCACTAGCATATTCTGCTTTGCTCTGGGGATGACAGAAGCATTGGACACGCCACGTTATTTTGTGTTACACTACGTTCGAAAAGGATAGGCTTGGTCAGGATTGGTCAGAATAGGTTTGACATTATTGCTACATACTGCAACGCCGTGGACTTCTGCGCTACGCCGTGCTGTTGAATATTCTGCTTGGCCCTGAGGAGGCCAGCAATGGCGGTGTCGGCACGTTAGTTTGGGTTATGCTGCGTTCGGCTACGTTACGTTCGGTGAGTTTAGGTTAGGATGGTTTAAGCACTTGTGCTATACACTTCTGTCCGCGGATTTCTGCGCTATACTGTATACTAACATTTCCTGCATGTCTCCGGGCGGGGGCCAGCAATTGTTGCCGCGGCACGTTAGGTTGTGGAATGTTACGTTTGGTTAGGATAGGTCAGATTATCTTTGCCTTTCGTACTATGCACTTCTATTCGGTAGATATCTGTGTTCTACTGCGCTCTACTATATTCTGCTTGGCTCTGGGGTGGCCTAGAATAGTGGTCTCGGCACGTTATATTGAGTTAGGCTACGATTGGTAAGGTCGGGTTGGGTCTAGTATGAGAGCTGGTTAAGACAGGCTACTACGTCTTTTGTTCTATACTCCGCTGTTCGGTGGATTTCTGCGCTCTACTGTGCTCTAATATCTTCTGCTTGTCTCTGTGGAGGCGAGCAATGGTTGTCTCGTCATGTGAGGTTGAGATATGCTTCGTTTGGGTATGTTACGTTTGGCATGGTTGGGATAGACAGCATCTACGTTGGTGCTATACACTGCAATGCGGTGGATCTCTGCTTTCTACTATGCTCTAATATGTTCTGCTCGGCACTGGCGGACCAGCAATAGTTGTCGCGGTAGGTTTGGTTTAGTTATGTTACGCCCAGTCACGTTTAGATTGAATTTATTTGGATATTGTAGCTTTGACATTTGTAATGTACGCTGCTATTCGGGGGATTTTTGCGCTCTAGTGTGCTCTAGTATGCTGCGATTGGCTCTGAGAAGGCCAGAAATAGCGGTCTCGGCACGTTACGCTGAGCAATGCTACGTTCAGTTGTGTTTCGTTTAGCGAGCTTAGGATAGGATAATTTATACCTATGTGACGTACACTACTATCGGCGGATACCTGCGCTCTGCATTGGGCTGCCAGCCTCTGCCTGTCTTTAAAGAGGACAGCATTAGTGGTCTAGTCGCCCTAGGCATTGTCAGGTTAGGTTGGGGTATCTTTGACTACTGTACTATAAACTGCAATGCGGTGGATTATTGCGCTCTACTTTGCTCTAGTATATTCTGCTTAGCTGTGGAGAGGAGAGAAATGGTCGTATCTGTACGCTAGGTTGAGCTAGGTTGAGTTAGGTTACGTTTGGCTTGGTTAGGTTTGTCTAGATTTGGCTACGATAGCATTGACCTTTGTGCTATACGCCGCTATTCGGTGAATTTCCACGCTCTACATTGCGCCACTATGCTCTGCTCCACTCCGTAGATGCCAGCAATTGTAGTCTCGGCACGTTAGGTTTAGTTATGCTACGTTTGGTTGGGATACGGTACTTTGGGTTATGTCTGTATAGCTTTGACTTTCGTGGTGTACACTGCTATTCCAAGAATTCTTGCGCTCTACTGTGCTCTAATATGCCCTGCTTAGTCCTGTCAGGGGGGGGGGCAGGAACAGGGGGTCGGCAAAATACTTTGTCTAAGGTTACGAATCGCTATGCCACGGTTGGATAGGTTAGGAGAGAATAGCTTCAGCTTTTGTGCTATACGCTGCTACTCGGTGGACTTCAGTGCTATGCTGTTGTCTAATCTGTTCTGCTTGTCTCTGGAGTGGCCAGCAATGGCAGCCGCGGAACGATTGGTTAAGATACGTTACGTATTGTTTGGACAGCTTATGTTATGTTTACTTATGACTGCATTGTCATATGTGTTATAAGCTGCTACTCGTTCGATTTCTGCTTGGCTATGTGTAAGCCAGCAGTAGTGGTCTCGGCACGTTAGGACGAAGTACGATGCGTACGGTTATATTACGTTTGGCTAGGTTTGGAGAGGATAGCTTTGACTTTTGTGCTTTACACTGCTATTCTGTGGGATTCTGCGCTGTACGTTGCCCCACTCAAATCTGTTCGACTCTCAGTAGGCCAACTAAGGCGGTTGCGGCACGTTGGGTTGAGTTGGGTTTCGTTTGGCTAGGTCAGGTTAGGTTAGGTTTGGTTAGGATAGCTCTGGATTTCGTGATATACACAGTTATTCGTTGCACTCCTGCCATCTACCGTGCTATACTTTAGTTTGCTTGGCCGTGTGGATGCCAGCAGTGGAGGCCGCGGGACGTCAGGTTCAGTTATGCTAAGTTTGGTTAGGTTCCGTTTGTTTGGGATAGTTATGGATAGCTTCCACTTTCGTGGCGTACACTGATATTCGGCGGATTTGTGCGCTCTACTGTGTTCTAATACGCTCAGCTTGGCTCTGGGGTGGCCAGTAACTGTGGTCTCGGCACGTTAGGTTTAGTTAGCTTACGTTTCGTTTTGTTAGGTTAGGAAGGTTCGGTCAACATTTCTTTGACCTTTAGGCTATAAACTACTATTCGGTGGATTCCTGCGCTCTAATTTGTTTTAATACCCTCTGCTTGTCTCTGGGGTGGCCTCTAATGGTGGTCTCGGCACGTTAGGTCGAGACACGTTACGTTTCGTTAGGTTACGTTCGGAAGGTTCTGTAAGGATTTCTTTGAGGATTACATTGCCCTACTACACTATGCTGGACTTTGCGGAGGCGCACAATAGTGGCCGTGGCACGTCAGGTTGAGCTAGCTTACGCTTGGTTAGGTTGGGTTAGGCTATGTTTGGTTACGGTAGCTTCAACTTTCGTGCTATACACAGATATTCGGTGTGTTTCTGTGGTTTACTGCGCTCTACAACATTCTGCTTTGTTCCGGGGATGCCAGCAGCGGTGGTCGCGGCATATCACGTTTTGTTACTCTGCCTTCGGTTACGGTAGACTAGGTCAGGTTAGGTAAGGGTTTCTACGGCTTTTGTGCTCTTCACGGCATTGCCATTCTTGGATACACTATGCTCTACGAAGGCCACCAATAGCGGTCGCGGCAATTTACGTTGAGTTTTGCTACGTCTGCTTATGTTACGCTTGGTTAGGTTCGGACACTGTCTCAGGCTTTTGTGCCATTCGCTGCTATTCTGCGGATTTCTGTGCTCTACTGCGCTCTAATATGTTCTGCTTCGTCCTGGGGTGGCCAGTAATAGTGGCCTCGGCATGATTGATTGAGCTATGTTACGTTTCGTTAGGGTAGGTTAGGATGGTTTGGTTAGGATTTCTTTGGCTCTTGTGCTATATACTGCTGTTCGGTGGATTTCTGCGCTCTACATTGCTCTACAGTGCTATGCTTGACAATGGGAAGGCTAGCAATAGTGGTCGCGCCGCGTTGCTTTCAGTTGGGATATGCTTGGCTAGGATAGGTTGGGTGACGTTTGTCCAGGATAGCTTTGTCCTTCGTGCTACACACTGTTATTTGGCAGATTTCTGTGATCTACTGTGCTCTAATATGCTCTGCTGTGCTCCGTGGCTACCAGTAATAGTAATCTCGCCACGTTTGCCTGTGCTGTGTTACGGTTCATTGAGTTACGTTGGGGATGTTTGGTGAGGGTTTCCTTGACTTTCGTGCTATACACTATTATTCGGTGGTTTCTGTGATCTACTGTGCTCTACTACATTCTGTTTGGCTCTGCGGATGCCAGGAGCAGTGGTCGCTGCACGTTATGTTCAGTTATGCTACTTTAGGTCAATATAGGTTAGGACAGGTTATGCAAGCGTTTCTACTGCTTTTGCGCTTTTCCCTGCAATGCGGTCGGTTTCTGCGCACTACTGTGCTACAGTACATACTGCATGTCCCTCTGGAGGCCAGCAAATGTGGTCTCGTCAGGTTAGCTTGAATTATGTTACGTTTGTGTACGTTACGTTTGTCCAGGTTACGATCGGCTACTTTGATTTTTGTGCTGTACGCTGCAGTTGGAAGGATTTCTGCGATCTAATGAGCTCTAATACCATCTGCTTGGCTCTGCGGTTGCCAGCAATACTGGTACCGTTCGTTGGGTTCAGTAAGGTTACGTACGGCTACGTTACGTCTTGGCTAGGTTAGGAAAATGATAACCATGACTTTTGGGCAGTACACTGCTACTCGGAGAATTTCTGCTTTTCATTGTGCTCTAACCTGTTCTGCTCGGCTCTTGGGAGGTCAGCAATATTGGTCCTGTCACGACATGAGTAGTTAAACTACGTTTGGATAGGTTAGGTATGGTCATGTTAGGTTAGGATATCTTCGACTTTAGTGCTATTCATTGCAATGCGCTGGATTTCAGCGCTCTAATGTGCTCTACTCCATTCTGCTTGCGTATGCGGGCGCCGGCAGTAGGGGTCTCGTCATGCTATGTGGCGTTGGGATAAGTTTGGATATGTTACGTTTCGTGAGGATAATATGGGGCGGTTTAAACTTTTGTGCTATACACTGCATTGCGCGGATAGCTACGCTCCTCGGTGTTCCAATATTTCCTGCTTGGCTGTGGCGACGCAAGCAATAGTGGTCTCGGTATGTCAGGTTGCATTACGATATGTTTGGTTAGGTTAGGTTATGCCAAGCTCAGTATGGTTATATACACTTTCGTGCTGATCACTGCTATTCGGAGGACTTCTGCCCTCGAATGTGCTCTACTATACTCTGCTTGGTCTTGTGGATACCAGCCATAGCGGTCGATGCACGTTACGTTAAGTCAGGCTACGTTCCATTAGATTAATCATTTGGTTAGGATACCTGCGACTTTCGCGCTATACACTACTGTCAGGTGGATTTCTGTGATCCATTCTGCTCTACTACATTACGCTTCGGTTTGGGGAGTCCAGGAGTAGTGGTGGTGGCACATTGTGCTTAGATATGCTTCGTTACTTTAGGCAAGTTTATGTCAGGTTAGGTTAGGATATCTCCAAATCTTGTGCTGTACACTGCTATTCGGTGGATTTCAGTGGTCGGCAGTGTAATACTACATTCTGCTGGACTCCAGGTTTGCTTGGTGCTGTGGTCAAGGCACGTTGCTTTGGGCTATGCTACGTTTCGTTGTGTTAGGTTAAGTCAGGTTAGGTTAGGTTATATTCGTCCTTGGTGTTATTCACTGCAAT
>NW_016910505.1:0-4905 GCF_001483705.2 Eufriesea mexicana
AATGGCAATAGCATGCCAATAGTATTCTTCCTCCTCGTTAATGCAAGAAAGTTAGCTCACCACGATATTAATCGAAAATGTCAATAAAATTCAGTTTTCCAGCAATATTCTCTTGCACTGCAATGGCCACAGCAAGCCAATAGAATATTTACTTCCTATTTATGCAAGGAGCATAGCTCACCACAAAATTATCCGAAGAAGTCAATAAAAATGAATGTTCCAGACAGGTTCTATGGCATTAGAATGGCTATAGCACGTCAATAGAATCTTTCCTCCTTATTTATGCAAGAAAGTAAGCTCACCACGATATTATTTGGATATGTCAATAAAATTGAATTTTCCATGTAGATTCTATAGCATTGCGATGGCTATAGCACGCCAATTGTATTCTTCCTCCTTGTTAATGCAAGAAAGTTAGCTCACCACGAACGCTCACCACGATATTACTTGGATATGTCAATAAAATTGAATTTTCCATGTAGATTCTATAGCATTGCGATGGCTATAGCACGCCAATAGTATTCTTCCTCCTCGTTAATGCAAGAAAGTTAGCTCACCACGATATCATTCGAAAAAGTCAATAAAATTGTATTTTCCAGCCAGTTTCTTTAGCACTGCAACGGGTATAACTCGCAAATAGAATCATTCCGCCTAATTTATGTAAGAAAGTTAGCTCACCCCGATATTAGTCAAAAATGTCAATAAAATTTAATTTTCCAGCCAGATTATATGTCATTATAATGGCTACAGCACGCCAATAGGATCGTTCCTCCTTATTTATGCAATAATGTTAGCTCAACCCGATATTAGTAGAAACTGTCTATATAATTATATTTTCCAGCCAGATGCTATAGCATTGCAACGGCTGTAGCACCCCAACGGAATTTTTCCTCCTTGTTTATGCATGAAAGTTAGCTCACCACGATGTTGGGACAGAATGTTAATAAAATTGGATTTTCCAGCCAGATTCTATTGCATTGCAATGGATATAGGACTCCAATAGTGCCTTTCCTCCTTATTTAGGCAAGAAAGTTATCTCACCAATGTATTAGAAGAAAATGTTAATTAAATTTGTCTTTCCAGCCAGCTTATATAGCACTGCAACGGCAATAGCACGCCAATAGTATTCTTCCTCCTTATATATGCAAGGAGGTCAGCTCACCACGATATTGTCCGAAAATGTCAATAAAAATGAATTTTCCAGCCAGATTGTATAGCATTGCAATGGCAACGGCACGCCAGTAGTATTCCTCCTCCTTGTTAATGCAAGAAAGTTAGCTCACCACGATATCATTCGAAAAAGTCAATAAAATTGGATTTTCCAGCCAGCTTCTTTAGCACTGCAACGGGTATAGCTCGCAAATAGAATCTTTCCTCCTTATTTATACAAGAAAGTTACCTCACCACGATATTAAAGGAAAATGCTAATAAAGTTGGATTTTCCTGCCAGTTTCTATAGCACTGCAACGGGTATTGCGCGCAAATAGAATCTTTCCTCCTTATTTATGCAATAAAGGTATCTCGCCACGATAATAGCAGAAAATGTCAATAAAATTGGATTTTCCATCCAGATTATATATCACTGCAGTGGCTATAGCACGCCAATAGAATCTTTCCTCCTTATTTGTGGAAGGAAGTTTGCTCACCACGATATTAGTAGAAAATGTTAATAAAATTGGATTTTCCATCTAGATTGTGTATCATTGGAATGGCTATAACACTCCAATTGAATCTTTCCTCCTAATTTATGTGAGAAAGTTAGCTCACCCAGATATTAGTCAAAAATGTCAATGAAATTTAATTTTCCAGCCAGATTATATGTCATTACAATGGATACAGCACGCCAATAGAATCGTTCCTCCTTATTTATGCAAGAATGTTTGCTCAACCCGATATTAGTCGAAACTGTCTATATAATTATATTTTCCAGCCAGATGCTATAGCACTGCAACGGCTATAGCACCCCAACGGAATTTTTCCTCCTTATTTATGCAAGAAGGTTAGCTCACCACGATGTTGGGACAGAATGTTAATAAAGCTGGATTTTCCAGCCAGATTCTATAGCATTGCAATGGATATAGGACGCCAATAGTTTCTTTCTTCCTTATTTATGCATGAAAGTTAGCTCACCAAGGAATTAGAAGAAAATGTTAATAAAATTTGACATTCCAGCCAGATTATATAGCATTGCAATGTCCACAGCTCGCGAATAGAAACTTTCCTCCTTATTTATGCAAGAAAGTACGCTCACCACGATATAATTCGAAAACTTCAATAAAATTGGATTTTCCAGCCAGTTTCTATAGCACTGCAAGTGGTATTGCAGGCAAATAAAATCTTTCCTCCGTATTTATGCAAGAAAGTTACCTCACCACGATATTAGTTGAAAATGTCAATAAAATTTAACTATCCAGCATTATTCTATAACATTGGAATGGCTATATCACGCCAATAGAATCTTTCCTTCTTATTTATGCAACAAAGTAAGCTCACCACGATATTATTCGAAAATGTCAATGAAATTGAGTTTTCCAGCACTTATTGTATTGCACTGCAATGGCCATAGCACGCCAATAGAATATTTACTTCTTATTAATGCAAGGAGCTTCGCTCACCACAAAATTATCCGAAGAAGTCAATAAAAATGAGTGTTCCAGACAGGTTCTATAGCATTCGAATGGCTATATAACGTCAACAGAATCTTTCCTCCTTATTTATGCGTGAAAGTTAGCTCACCACGGCAATAGTCGTGTATGTGAATAGGACCGTATTTCCCATGCAGATTCCATAGCATTGCAATGGCTATAGCACGCCAATATTATATTTCCTCCTCATTTATGCATGAAAGACAGCTCACCACGATATTAGTTGAAAATGTCAATAAAATTTAATTATCCAGCATGATACTATAGCATTGCAATGGCTATAGCACGCCAATAGATTCCTTCATCCTTATTTAGGAAAGAAAGTTATCTCACCGAGATATTAGAAGAAAATGTAAATAAAATTTGATTTTGCAGCCAGATTATATAGCGTTGAAATGGCCATAGCTCGCGAATAGAAGCTTTCCTCCTTATTTATGCAAGAAAGTTAGACCACCAGGATATCATTCGAAAATGTCAATAAAATTGGATTTTCCAGCCAGTCTCTATAGCACTGCAACGGGTATAGTGCACAAATAGAATCTTTCCTCCTTATTTATGCAAGGAGGTTAGATAACCGCGATATTGGCCGAAAATGCCAATAAAATTAAATTTTTCAGTCAGATTCTGTAGCATTGCAACGGAAATAGCACGACGATAGAATCTTTCCTACTTATTTAAGCGAGAAAGTTACCTCACCACGATATTGAACGAAAATGTCAATAAAATTGAATTTCCCAGCCAGTTTCTATTGCACTGCAAAGTGTATAGCGCGCAAATTGTATCATTCCTCCTTATTTATGCAAAGAAGATATCTCACCACGATATTATTTGAAAATGTCAATCAAATTGAATTTTCCATGCAGATTCTATAGCAGTGCGATTGCTATTGCACGCCAATAGAATATTTCCTCCTTATCTATGCAAGGAGGTAAGCTCACCACGGCAAAAGTCGTATATGTGAATAAAATTGTATTTCCCATGCAGATTCCATAGCATTGCAACGGCTATAGCACGCCAACGGAATTCTTCCGCCTCATTTATGCAAGAAAGATAGCTCACCACGATATTGGTAGGGAATGTTAATAAAATTGGATTTTCCAGCCAGATTCTATAGCATTGAAATGGCTATAGGATGCCAATAGTTTCTTTCTTCCTTATTTAGGCAAGAAAGTTAGCTCACCGTGGTATTAGAAGAAAATGTATATAAAATTTGACTTTCCAGCCAGATTATATAGCATTGCAATGGCAATAGCTCGCGAATAGAAGCTTTCCTCCATATTTATGCATGGAAGTTAGCTCACCACGATATCATTCGAAAATGTCAATAAAATTTAATTATCCAGCATGATACTATAGCATTGCAATGGCTATAGCACGCCAATAGGTACCCTCTTCCTTATTTAGGCAAGAAAGTTAGCTCACCAAGATATTAGAAGAAAATGTCAATAAAATTTAATTATCCAGCATGATACTATAGCATTGCAATGGCTATAGCACGCAAATAGAATCTTTCCTCCTTATTTATGCAACAAAGTTAGCCCCCCACGATATTATTCGAAAATGACCATAAAATTGTGTTTTGCAGCCATATTCGATTGCACTGCAATGGCCATAGCACGCCAGTAGAATATTTACATCTCATTTATGCAGGGAGCTTAGCTCACCACAAAATTATCCGAAGAAGTCAATAAAAATGAATGTTCCAGACAGGTTCTATAGCATTAGAATGGCTATAGCACGTCAATAGAATCTTTCCTCCTTATTTATGCAAGAAAGTTAGCTCACCACGATATTATTTGAAAATGTCAATAAAATTGAATTTTCCATGCAGATTCTATAGCATTGCAATGGCTAAAGCACGCCAATAGAATCTATCCTCCTTATTTATGCAAGAAAGCTACCTCACCACGATGTTATTTGAAAATGTGAATAAAATTGAATTTTCCACGCAGATTCTATAGCATTGCGATGGCTATTGCACGCCAATAGAACCTTTCCTCCTTATCTATGCAGCGAAGTTAGCTCACCACGATATTAGTCGAAAATGTCAATGAAATTTAATTTTCGAGACAGATTCTGAAGCACTGCAATGGGAATAGCACGACAATAGAATCTTTCCTACTTATTCAAGCAAGAAAGATACCTCAGCACGATATTAGAAGAAAATGTTAATAAAATTGGATTTTCCAGCCAGTTTCTATAGCACTGCAACGGGTATAGCGCGCAAATAGAATCTTTCCTCCTTATTTATGCAATAAAG
>NW_016910505.1:5101-5367 GCF_001483705.2 Eufriesea mexicana
GCCAATAGAATCTTTCCTCCTTATTTATGCAAGAAAGTTCGCTAACCGCGACATTAGTCGAAAATGTGAATAAAATTGAATCCTCCAGCCACATTCTGTTGCGCTGCAGTGGCTATAGCACGTCAATGGAATTTTTCCTCCTTATTTACGCAAGAAAGTTATCTCACCACTATATTGGAAGAAAATGTCAATAAAATTGAATTTTCCAGCCAGATTATATAGCATTGCAATGGCAATAGCACGCCAATAGTATTCTTCCTCCTTGT
>NW_016910505.1:5441-6072 GCF_001483705.2 Eufriesea mexicana
ATTCTATAGCACTGCAACTGGTATTGCACGCAAAGAGAATCTTTCCTCCGTATTTATGCAAGAAAGTTACCTCAGCACGATATTAGTTGAAAATGTCAATAAAATTTAATTATCCAGCATGATTCTGTAACATTGCAATGTCTATATCGCGCCAATAGAATCTTTCCTCCTTATTTATGCAAGAAAGTTAGCTCACCACGATATTAGTAGAAAATGTTAATAAAATTGGATTTAGCATCCAAATTATATATCATTGCAATGGCTATAGCACGCCAATAGAATCGTTCCTCCTTATTTATGCAAGAATGTTAGCTCACCCCGATATTAGTCGAAAATGTCAATAAAATTTAATAATGTCAATAAAATTGACTTTTCCAGCCATATTCTATTGCACTGCAATGGCCATAGCGCGCCAATGGAATATCTACTTCTTATGTATGCAAGGAGCTTAGCACACCACAAAATTATCCGAAGAAGTCAATAAAAATGAATGTTCCACGCAGGTTCCATAGCACTAGAATGGCTATAGTACGTCAATAGAATCTTTCCTCCTTATTTATGCAAGAAAGATAGCTCACCACGATATTATTTGAAAATGTCAATAAAATTGAATTTTCCATGCAGATTCTAT
>NW_016910505.1:6456-12001 GCF_001483705.2 Eufriesea mexicana
GAATATTTACTTCTTATGTATGCAAGGAGCTTAGCTCACCACAAAATTATCCGAAGAAGTCAATAAAAATGAATGTTCCACGCAGGTTCCATAGCACTAGAATGGCTATAGTACGTCAATAGAATCTTTCCTCCTTATTTATGCAAGAAAGATAGCTCACCACGATATTATTTGAAAATGTCAATAAAATTGAATTTTCCATGCAGATTCTATAGCATTGCAATGGCTATAGCACGCCAATAGAATCTATCCTCCTTATTTATGCAAGAAAGTTAGCTCACCACGATATTATTTGAAAATGTCAATAAAATTGAATTTTCCATGCAGATTCTATAGCATTGCAATGGCTATAGCACGCCAATAGAATCTATCCTCCTTATTTATGCAAGAAAGTTAGCTCACCACGATATTATTTGAAAATGTCAATAAAATTGAATTTTCCACGCAGATTCTATGGCATTGCGATGGCTATTGCACGCCAATAGAACCTTTCCTCCTTATCTATGCAAAGAAGTTAGCTCACCACGATATTAGTCGAAAATGTCAATGAAATTTAATTTTCCAGCATGATTCTATAGCATTGCAATGGCTATAGCACGCCAATAGTATCTTTCCTCCGAACATATGCAAGAAAGATACCTGACCACGATATCACTCGAAAATGTCAATAAAAGTGGATTTTCCAGCCAGAATCTATCGCGCTGCAATAGCCATAGCACGCCAAAAGCATCTTTCCTCCTTATTTATGCAAGGAGGTTAGCTCACAGCGATATTAGCCGAAAATGTCAATAAAATTGGATTTTCCATCCAGACTATATTTCATTGCAATAGGTATAGCACGCCAATGGATTCTTTCCTGCTTATTTATGCAAGAAAGATAGCTCACGCCGATATTAGTCGCAAATGTCTATATAATTATATTTACCAGCGAGATACTATAACACTGCAACGGCTATAGCACGCCAACGCAATATTTCCCCCCTATTTGTGAAAGAAGGTTAGCACACCACGATGTCATTCGAGAATGTCAATAAAATTGGATTTTCCAGCCAGATTCCATTGCGCTACAATGGCCATAGCACGCCAAAAGCATCTTTCCTCCTTATTTATGCAAGGAGGTTAGCTCACCGCGATATTAGCCAAAAATGTCAATAAAATTGAATCTTCCAGCCAGATTCGATAGCATTGCAACGGCTATAGAACGCCACCAGGATCTTTCCTACTTATATATGCAAGAGAGTAACCTCACCACGATATCATTCGAAAATGTCAATAAAATTGTATTTTCCAGCCAGATTCTATTGCGCTACAGCGGCCACAGCACGCCAAAAGCATCTTTCCTCCTTATTTATGCAAGGAGGTTAGCTCACCGCGATATTACCCAAAAATGTAAATAAAATTAAATTTTCCAGCCAGATTCTGTAGCATTGCAATGGAAATACAGCGACAATAAAATCTTTCTTACTTATTTAAGCACGAAAGTTACCTCACCACGGCAATAGTCGTATATGTGAATAAAACTGCATTTCCCATACAGATTCCATTGCATTGCAATGTCTATAGCACGCCAATAGATTCTTTCCTCCTTATTTATGCAAGAAAGCTAGCACACCCCGATATTAGCCGAAACTGTGTATATAATTATATTTTCCAGCCAGATTCTGTAGCACTGCGACGCGTATAGCACGCCAATAGAATCTTTCCTCCTTATTTATACAAAAAAGTTAGCTCACCACGATATTATTCGAAAATGTCAATAAAATTGAATTTTCCAGCCAGATTCTGTAGCACTGCGACGCGTATAGCACGCCAATAGTATCTTTCCTCCTTCCTTAAGCAAGACAGATAGCTCACCACGATATTAGCCGAAATGTCAATAAAATATAATTTTCCATGCAGATTCCATAGCATTGCAATGGCTATAGCACGCCAATAGAATCTTTCCTCCTTATTTATACAAAAAAGTTAGCTCACCACGATACTAGCCGAAATGGCAATAAAATATAACTTTCCATGCAGATTCCATTGCATTGCAATGGCTATAGCACGCCAATAGAATCTTCCCAAATTGTTTATGTAAGAACGTAGCTCAGTTCGATATTAGACGACAATGTCAATAAAATTGATTCTTCCAGCATGATTCTATAGCATTGCAACGGCTATAGCACGCCAATAGTATCTTTCGTCCTTACATATGCAAGAAGGACACCTGACCACGATATCATTCGAAAGTGTCAATAAAAGTGGATTTTCCAGCCAGATTCTATCGCGCTGCAATTGCCGTAGCACGCCAAAAGCATCTTTCCCCCTCATTTATGCAAGAAGGTTAGACCAACGCGATATTAGCCGAAAAGGTCAATAAAATTGGATTTTCCATCAAGATTATATATCATTGCAATGGCTATAGCACGCCAATAGAATCTTTCCTCCTTATTTATGCAACAAAGTTAGCCCACCACGATATTATTCGAAAATGTCCATAAAATTGAGTTTTGCAGCCATATTCTATCGCACTGCAATGGCCATAGCACGCCAGTAGAATATTTACTTCTTATTTATGCAGGGAGCTGAGCTCATCACAAAATTATCCGAAGAAATGAATAAAAATGAATGTTCCAGACAGGTTCAATAGCATTAGAATGGCTATAGCACGTTAATAGAATCTTTCCTCCTTATTTATGCAAGAAAGTTAGCTCACCACGATATTATTTGAAAATGACAATAAGATTGGATTTTCCATCAAGATTATATATCATTGCAATGGCTATAGCACGCCAATAGGATCTTTCCACCTTATTTATGCAAGAAAGTTGGCACACCCCGATATTAGCCGAAACTGTGTATATCATTTTATTTTCCAGCCAGATACTATGGCACTGCAGCGGCTATAGCACGCCAACGGAATTTTTTCTCCTTACTTACGCAAGGAGGTTACCCCACCACGATATTATTCGAGAATGTCAATAAAATTGAATTTTCCAACCAGATTCTGTAGCAGTGCGACGTGTATAGCACGGCAATAGTATCGTTCCTCCTTACTTAAGCAAGACAAATAGCTCACCACGATATTAGCCGAAATGTCATTAAAATATACTTTTCCATGCAGATTCTATAGCATTGCAATGGCTACAGCACACCAATAGTATCTTTCCTCCTTACATATGCAAGAAAGATACCTGACCACGGTATCATTCGAAAATGTCAATAAAATTGGATTTTCCAGCCAGATTCTATTGCGATACAGCGGCCAAAGTATCATTCGAAAATGTCAAAAAAGTGGATTTTCCAGCCAGAATCTATCGCGCTACAATAGCCATAGCACGCCAAAAGCATCTTTCCTCCTTATTTGTGCAAGGAGGTTAGCTCACAGCGATATTAGCGGAAAATGTCAATGAAATTGTATTTTCCATCCAGACTATATGTCATTGCAATAGGTATAGCACGCCAATGGAATCTTTCCTGCTTATTTATGCAAGAAAGTTCGCTCACGCCGATATTAGTCGAAACTGTCTATATAATTATATTTACCAGCCAGATACTATAACACTGCAACGGCTATAGCACGCCAACGGAATATTTCCCCCTTTATTTGTGCAAGAAAGTTGGCACACCACGATACTGGATGGAAATGTCAATGAAATTTAATTTTCCAGCATCATTCTATAGCATTGCAATGGCTATAGCACGCCAATAGGACCTTTGCTCCTGTTTATGCAAAAAATTATCTCACCCCGACATTAGAAGACAATGTCAATAAAATTGAATCTTCCAGCCAGATTCTATAGCATTGCAACGGCTATAGCACGCCAACAGGATCTTTCCTACTTATATATGCAAGAAAGTAACCTCACCACGATATCATTCGAAAATGTCAATAAAATTGGTTTTTCCAGCCAGATTCTATTGCGCTACAGCGGCCATAGCACGCCAAAAGCATCTTTCCTCCTTATTTATGAAAGGAGGTTAGCTCACGGCGATATTACCCAAAAATGTCAATAAAATTTAATTTTCCAGCCAGATTCTGTAGCATTGCAGTGGAAATAGCGCGACAATAAAATCTTTCTTACTTATTTAAGCAAGAAAGTTACCTCACCACGGCAATAGTCGTATATGTGAATAAAACTGCTTTTCCCATACGGATTCCATAGCATTGCAATGGCTAATGCACTCCAATAGAATCGTTCCGCCTTATATACGCAAGAAAGTGAGCTCACCACGATATTGCCCGAAAATGTCAACAAAATTGAATTTTCCAGACAGATTATATAGCATTGCAATGGCAATAGCACGCCAATAGAATTTCTTGCTCCTTATTTATGCAAAAAAGATAGCTCACCAGGATATTAGACGACAATGTCAATAAAATTGAATTTTCCAGACAGATTATATAGCATTGCAATGGCAATAGCACGCCAATAGAATTTCTTGCTCCTTATTTATGCAAAAAAGATAGCTCACCAGGATATTAGACGACAATGTCAATAAAATTGAATCCTCCAGCCAGTTTCTATAGCATTGCAACGGCTATAGCACGCCAATAGAATCTTTCCTCCTTATATATGCAAGAAAGTTACCTCACCACGGTATCATTCGAAAATGTCAATAAAATTGGATTTCCAAAGCATTGCAATGGAAATAGCGCGACAATAGAATCTTTCCTACTTATTTAAGCAAGAAAGTTACCTCACCACGAAAGTATACGAGAATGTCAATAAAAATGAATTCTCCAGCCAGTTTCTATAGCACTGCAACGGGTACAGCGCGCGAATAGAATCTTTCCTCCTTATTTTACAAAAAAGTTAGCTCACCCCGATATTTGAAGACAATATCAATAAAATTCAATCATCCTGCCCGATTCTTTAGCATTGCAGCGGCTATAGCACGCCAATACGGCCTTTCCTCCTTATTTATGCAAGAAAGTTAGCTGACACCGATATAAGTCGAATTTGTCAATATAATTCTATTTTCCGACCAGTTTCTGATGGACTGCAGCGGCTATAGCACGCCAATGGAATTTTTCCTCCTTATTTACGCAAGAAAGTTAGCTCATCACGACAATAGTCGTATATGTGAATAAAATTGAAATTTCCAGACAGATTCTCTACCATTGCAATGGCTATAGCACGCCAATAGAATCTTTCCTCTTTATTTATGCAAGAAAGATAGCTCACCACGACAATAGTCGTATATGTGAATAAAATTGTAATTTCCAGACAGATACCATAGCATTGCAATGGCTATAGTACGCCAATAGTATCTTTGCTACATATTTACGCAGAGAAGGTATCTCACCAAGATATTAGTCGAAAATGACAATAAAATTTAATTTTCCAGCATGATTCAATAGCATTGCAACGGCTATAGCACGCCAATATTATCTTTCCTCCTTATTTATGCAAAAAAGTTACCTCACCACCATATTAGAAGAAAGTGTTTATAAAATTGGATTTTCCATCAAGATTATATATCATTGCAATGGCTATAGCACGCCAATAGTATTCTTCCTCCTTGTTTATGCAAGAAAGTTAGCACACCCCGATATTAG